>NC_053027.1:326549921-326583868 GCF_003073215.2 Triticum urartu | reverse complement strand
GGGTACTCCGGGATATCCTAGGACAACACTGGATTCTCCAGGTGCCCAAACAAGCAATCCACCCAGATGTCTATTAAAGTTGGCACCTTAAGTTGAACCATCAATTAACAATCTCACATCTGTCATGGATACACTCAAACCCAATCCACGTCTACGAGCATAGCATGGCAATATAAGCAACGTAGGGGTAACTCCCGAGGGTTTGATAATAAAACAGGTAATAGGTTCTACCTCATCATCTACTTCCCAAACCCACAAGTTAATCACATCCTAATCATGCAGTGTTTGAGGATTGGAACTAATGCATAAAAACTGGGTAGTAAAGAGGTATGATCAAAGTGTTACTTGCCTTGCTGATGATCCGTGAAACCTAGAGACTCGTAGTAGCATGCTTCGCACTTCGGGTGTTCTATCACAAACAAACAATAGCATACATAAGCAACCAAGCAAAGACGAACAGGTAAAACTCGAATAAGAAGAACTAACCAGAAATTTCAACTTAAGAACTCCGGTTTGCAAAAAGACTCGAATCAAACGGAGCAACGAAACACAAACTGCGAAAGAAACAAGATCCGATTACTAATCTGGACTAAAGTCAAATTTTATAGTACCAAAATCTTGTTCAAGTTGGTTAAACAGAAAGAGGGCTTCGAGACGAAGATCTAGGTGCTTGAATCGCCTGATTCCGATAAACGAGCAAAAAGATAAACCAAAACGAAAATCGATTCAGAAATCGCGACGAAAATAATCGCGATCAATCCGAGAAAAATAAAAACTGACGAACAGGCTAACAAATGAGTGTTCGTTGTCTGCGACTAACGGGTGAAAACCGTTCGTTAAAACGAACGTACGGACGAACATCCGCTATTTAACCGAACCGAAAAAACCGATCTAATTAAAAAAACCCGAAACTAGGGCTTACGGAATAAAACCAATCGGTTTTAAAAAACGGCAGCTACCTCGAGTCCGGCGGGCGGCGGCGCGGCTCCGGTGAGTCGGCGGCGGCGGCGAGCAGATCCGACGGCGGGGCGGCGGATCAGGGCAGCGGCGGCGCTAGCGGGGAGGCGGCGCGGCGGGGCGGCACGAGCGGTGAGTCGAGGCGGCTGCAGCGCAGGCGGCCGGGCTGGGGTCTCGGGCCCCGGCTTATAAGGGACGTCCGGGCCAGGAGTCCTAGACGGACACGGCCCTGTTAGGTCTGTGCGCTGTTTTATTTTAATTATTCTGCCGCAGGAAAAAAAGAAATACTAAACGAACTCCAAAAATCCCAAAATAAATTTCCCCGTCTTCTAAAAATATGCTGGACAAGGTGAACATTTATTTGGGCCTAAAATGCAATTTTGAAAAACGCGCATTTTTCCTATGTAAATAAAATAGCAATAAAATCAGAATAAAAACAAATAGTTGATTTTAATATTTTTCCTCCAATATTTCGTTTATTTTGGAGAATTCATATTATCTCCTCTCATATATTTTAATAAGAAATATTTTCGGAGAGAAAAATAATAAAACAACTAATCCTCGTTTCGATATTTGATAAAATTCAAATATGAAAACCGTGAAATCCCCAACTCTCTCCGAGGGTCCTTGAATTGCTTAGAATTTTTGAGGATCGCGAAACGAAAAGCAATAAAATATGATATGCATGAATGACCTATGTATAACTTTCCAAATTTAAAATTTTGGGATGTTACAAACCTACGCCCCTTAAGATGAATCTTGCCCTCGAGATTCGGGTCGGCTAGAAAATAGGTGTGGGTGGTCTTTGCGAAGATCATCTTCTCGTTCCCAGGTGGCTTCCTCCTCGGTATGGTGGCTCCACTGAACTTTGCAAAATTTGATAACCTTGCTGCGAGTAACTCGGCTGGCAAAATCTAAAATCTTGACAGGCTTCTCCTCATACGTCAAATAACTGTCCAATTGAATTGCTTCCCGGGGAACTGTATCCCTCAGAGGAATCTCGGCCATCTCTGCATGACACTTCTTCAACTGGGAAACATGAAACACATCATGAACTCTTGACAGTCCTTCGGGTAACTCCAACTTGTAGACAACTTCTCCCATGCGTTCCAAAACACGGTATGGTCCCACAAATCTCGGGGCTAATTTCCCCTTCACTCCAAAACGCTTAACACCTCAAAGAGGTGACACTCGCAGATACGCTCTGTCTCCGATTTCATAGACTACCTCCTTGCGTTTTGAATATGCATAACTATTCTGTCAGGACTGAGCTACCTTCAGTCTATCTCAAATTAGTTTAACCTTCTCTTCTGATTCCTTAATCAAATCTGGTCCAAACAACTGGCGGTCTCCAACTTCATCCCACATCAACGGTGTTCGGCATCTTCTCCCATACAATACTTCGAACGGTGCCATCTTCAAACTGCCTGGTAACTGTTGTTGTATGAGAACTTTATGTAGGGCAGGTTGTCATCCCAACTAGATCCATAATCTAGCGCACAAGCTCTCAACATGTCCTCCAGAATCTAATTGACTCTCTCGGTCTATCCATCTGTCTGCGGGTGAAAATTTGTACTGAACTCCAGTCTGGTACCCAAGGTCTGGTGCAGCTGGTGCCAAAACTTTGAGGTAAATTGTGTTCCTCTGTCTGATATGGTGGTCCTCGGAACTCCATGCAGACATACGATCCTGGTCATGTATATCTTGGCCAACTTCACACTTGTATACGTGGTTTTTACGGGGGTAAAGTGAGCCACTTTGGTTAAGCGATCAACTACTACCCATATAGAATCATACCCCAATTTGGTCCTGGGCAATCCGGTGATAAAATCCATGCCAAGCTTATCCCACTTCCATGCGAGTATCGGCATAAGCTATAGTAATCCTGCTGGCTTCTGATGTTATGCCTTCACTCTCTGACATACATCACAGACGGCTACATACTCGGCAATATCCTTCTTCGTACCAGTCCACCAGAAACGCTCCTTCAAATCCAAATACATCTTAGTGTTTCCGGGGTGTATCGAGTATGGCGAGTCATGAGCTTCCTGTAGTATCAATTTTCCAATCTCTGCATTATTGGGCACGTATATACGGTCCTCAAACCACAAGGTGTCGTGCTCATCCTCACGAAAACCTTTGGCTTTGCCTTCACCCATTTTCTCCTTTATCTTAGCGATCTCTTTGTCATCTTCTGAGGTCAAGACGTTTCACATGTTTGTGCACCCAATGGTGTGCCCAAGAAAACCTGCCTTATTCTGGCTGCGAGAACGGAGTATTAACATAATCTTACGGTCTTCTAAATTGTCTCGCTACGGCATGTGGCCTTTGACTGGATGAATAATGGCAGCATTAAAATCCCTAAGATTCCCTTATAAGCTCAACCAATTTCTTGGCTTGAAGGTAAGTCTTATGTAAGATGGTACTCAAATCTTGTTGGAATCTGTTACACATTCGGGCAACCCCGGTTTCCGATGTTTTGAGAAAATGTCTCAGTCCTTCAACGCAATTGACCACGGTTGCCAAGTCCAAAATCTATGCGTGGCATATTTTAACCATGCGGTTTCAGTTTTCTGAGGCATATTTGAAAACTCTTCCGTTGATCAGTACTCTCCAAGCTAGTGCCCGAGAGCTCCAATAACTATCATCGTTCCTTATGAGTGCGTTTGCGATGTGTACACAAGATCACAAGAGTTTGAAGTACATCTTCACACAGAAGGAGCTTAACTTCAGGCAAAGGAGATGGTTGGAGCTCATAAAGGATTATGATATGAAGCTGCATTATCATCCAGGAAAGGCCAATGTCATAGCAGACACTTTGAGCCGTAAGAGTTATGTTAATACCCTCATAAGCGGAGGGATGCCAAAGGAGTTAGCCAAGGATCTTAGGGAACTTCGATTGGAAATGGTTCCTAAAGGGTTTTTGGCAACATTGGAGGTTAAAGCAACACTATCGGAAAAGATTCGAGAAGCTCAGAAGGATGACAAAGAGATCGCTGAGATAAAGGAGAAAATGGGTGAAGGCAAAGCCAAAGGTTTTCTTGAGGATGAGCACGCCACCTTGTGGTTGGAGGACCGTATTTATGTGCCCAATAATGCAGAGATCAGAAAATTGATACTACAAGAAGCTAATGACTCGCCATACTCGATACACGCTGGAAACACTAAGATGAATTTGGATTTGAGGGAGCATTTCTGGTGGACTGGTATGAAGAAGGATATTGCCGAGTACGTAGCCGTATGTAATGTATGTCATAGAGTGAAGGCAGAACATCAAAAGCCAGCCGGATTGCTACAGCCTAGGCCGATACCCAAATGGAAGTGGGATAAGCTTGGCATGGATTTTATCACCAGATTGCCCAGGACCAAATCAGGATATGATTCTATATGGGTAGTAGTTGATCACTTGACCAAAGTGGCTCACTTTATCCCCGTAAAAACCACGTATACAAGTGCGAAGTTGGCCAAGATATACATGACCAGGATCGTATGTCTGCATGGATTTCCGAGGACCATCGTATCAGATAGAGGAACACACTTTACCTCAATGTTTTGGCACCAGCTGCACTAGACCTTGGGTACCAGACTGGAGTTCAGTACAACTTTTCACCCACAGATAGATGGATAGACCGAGAGAGTCAATCAGATTCCGGAGGACTTGTTGAGAGCTTGTGCGCTAGATTATGGATCTAGTTGGGATGACAACCTGCCCTACGCAGAGTTCTCATACAAGAACAATTACCAGGCCAGTTTGAAGATGGCACCGTTTGAAGCATTGTATGGGAGAAGATGCCGAACACCGTTGATGTGGGATGAAGTTGGAGACCGCCAATTGTTTGGACCAGATTTGATTAAGGAATCAGAAGAGAAGGTTAAACTAATTCGAGATAGAATGAAGGTAGCTCAGTCCCGACAGAAGAGTTATGCAGATTCAAAATGCAAGGAGGTAGTCTATGAAATTGGAGACAAAGCGTATCTGCGAGTGTCACCTCTTCGAGGTGTTAAACGTTTTGGTGTTAAGGGGAAATTAGCCCCAAGATTTGTGGGACGGTACCGTGTTTTGGAACGCATGTGAGAAGTTGCCTACAAGTTGGAGTTACCCGAAGGACTGTCAGGAGTTCATGATGTGTTTCATGTTTCACAGTTGAAGAAGTGTCATGCAGAGATGGCCGAGAATCCTCTGAGAGATACAGTGCCCCTGGAAGCAATTCAGTTGGACGGTGATTTGACGTATGAGGAGAAGCCTGTCAAGATTTTAGAGTTTGCCAGCCGAGTTACTCGCAGCAAGGTTATCAAATTTTGCAAAGTTCAGTGGAGCCACCATACCGAGGATGAAGCCACCTGGGAACGAGAGGATAATCTTCGCAAAGACCACCCACACCTATTTTCTAGCCAACCCGAATCTCGAGGATGAGATTCATCTTAAGGGGGGTAGGTTTGTAACATCCCAAATTTTCAATTTGGAATATTATACGTAGGTCATTCATGCATATCATATTTTATTGCATTTAGTTTTGCGATCCTCGAAATTCTAAGCAACTCAAGGACCCTCGGAGAGAGTTGGGGATTTCACGGTTTTCATATTTGAATTTTATCAAATATCGAAACGAGGATCAGTTGATTTGTTATTTTTCTCTCCGAAAAAAATTTCATATTAAAATATATGAGAGGAGATAATATGACTTCTCTAAAATAAACAAAATATTGGAGGAAAAATATTAAAATCAACTTTTTGATTTTATTTGGATTTTATTGCTATTTTATTTGCATAGGAAAAATGCGTGTTTTTCAAAATTGCATTTTAGGCCCAAATCAATGTTCACCTTGTCGGGCATATTTTTAGAGGACGGGGAAAATTTATTTCGGGATTTTTGGAGTCCGTTTAGTATTTCTTTTCTTTTTTTCATCCGGCGGAATAATATAAAAAAACAGCGCACCGACCTAACCGGGCCGTGTCCATCTAGGACTCCTGGCCCGGCCGGCCCTTATAAGCCGGGGCCCGAGACCCCAGCCCAGCCGCCCGCCTCCCGCAACCCTAGACCTGCCGCCCGAGCGCCGCCGCCACCCGCGCAGCCGCGCCGCCCTGCCGCGCCGCCGCCCCGCTCGCGCCGCCACCGCCCCGATCCGCCGCCCCACCGCCGGATTTGCTCACCGCCGCCGCCGCCGACTCGCCGGAGCCGCGCCGCCGCCCCGGACTCGAGGTAGCTGCCGTTTTTTAAAACCGATTGGTTTTATTCCGTAAGCCCTAGTTTCGGGTTTTTTTAATTAGATCGGTTTTTTCGGTTCGGTTAAATAGCGGATGTTCGTCCGTACGTTCGTTTTAACGAACGGTTTTCACCCGTTAGTCGCAGACAACGAACACTCATTTGTTAGCCTGTTCGTCAGTTTTTATTTTTCTCGGATTGATCGCGATTATTTTCGTCGCGATTTCTGAATCGATTTTCGTTTTGGTTTATCTTTTTGCTCGTTTATCGGAATCAGGCGATTCAAGCACCTAGATCTTCGTCTCGAAGCCCTCTTTCTGTTTAACCAACTTGAACAAGATTTTGGTACTATAAAATTTGACTTTAGTCCAGATTAGTAATCGGATCTTGTTTCTTTCGCAGTTTGTGTTTCGTTGCTCCGTTTGATTCGAGTCTTTTTGCAAACCGGAGTTCTTAAGTTGAAATTTCTGGTTAGTTCTTCTTATTCGAGTTTTACCTGTTCGTCTTTGCTTGGTTGCTTATGTATGCTATTGTTTGTTTGTGATAGAACACCCGAAGTGCGAAGCATGCTACTACGAGTCTCTAGGTTTCACGGATCATCAGCAAGGCAAGTAACACTTTGATCATACCCTTTATTACCCAGTTTTTATGCATTAGTTCCAATCCTCAAACACTGCATGATTAGGATGTGATTAACTTGTGGGTTTGGGAAGTAGATGATGAGGTAGAACCTATTACCTGTTTTATTATCAAACCCTCGGGAGTTACCCCTACGTTGCTTATATTGCCATGCTATGCTCGTAGACGTGGATTGGGTTTGAGTGTATCCATGACAGATGTGAGATTGTTAATTGATGGTTCAACTTAAGGTGCCAACTTTAATAGACATCTGGGTGGATTGCTTGTTTGGGCACCTGGAGAATCCAGTGTTGTCCTAGGATATCCCGGAGTACCCGTGTGATCATCCTACGGTCCGCCACCCAGGATCAAAGGGATCTTAAGATTATTCATCCTAGAAACTTCTGTGTGCAGCCACAAGCCATTATGGGCTCTGGCATAGTATGAGTAAGTTGTGTGACCTCTTTCAGTGGTGGGCTAGCAGATGTAGAGGGAAAGTAGGTGTAATTGTCCACCCAGAGTAAAGGGTAAATACTTCTGAAAGATTGTGTCTCGATCATCTGTTTCTCAAACACCATGTAGTGCGAGAAATCCAATGGAGGAGATCGAGTTTTGTGGGGAAAAGTGCGCAAACCTCTGCAGAGTGTACAATCTAATCATGGTTAGCTGTGTCCCCGGTTATGGACATCTTGAGTATCTAGTATTTGGATTATCATATGGTATCTCATCGCTCTAAATTAATTTGTTGGGTGAATGAACTACTTTAATTGGGGTTGAGTTGGAGGAACCTTCTCAATGATGTTTCAACTACCATGATAGTTAAAATAAAACTTATTCCTTTACTGTAGGAAAAAATTGGCTTTTCGCAAAAACCTTATAACCATACAGCCTCCACCAGCCAAAATAGTTATATAGTGTTAGCATTATTTTTGTTCATTGCTCTACTGTGTGACATTGACAGCATATTCCATGTGCTGAACCATTTCGGGCTGCAACATATCATGTTGCAGACTTTTCATACGAGTAAGGTTCGCTAGGTCGTTGTCGTGCAGCTCAGGTATGTCGTTGGAGTTGATGGACTCACTTTATCTTCCAAGCCTTCTGTTGTTATCGTATTAGGTGGCCTTAAGCCATACTTATTGTAATAAGTTCTCTTTTTGAGACATTTGATGTATTAAGTGTGTGATTGCTACTATGTTATAAATCCTTTGAAGTACTGTGTGTGTCAGCATTACCGATCCAGGGATGACACTGAAGCACAGAGACTTGACCATTTTAGGTCGGGTCTCTACAAAACATTAAGTGTGAGGACACTACGGGTTCGAGAACTATGTAGACATGACCGGGACTCGTCTCCGGTCAATAACCAATAGCGGAACCTGGATGCTCATATTGGCTCCTACATATTCTACGAAGATCTTTATCGGTCAAACCGCAAAACAACATATGTTGTTCCCTTTGTCATCGGTATGTTACTTGCTCGACATTCGATCATTGGTATCTCAATACCTAGTTCAATCTCGTTACCGGTAAGTCTCTTTACTCGTTCCGTAATTCATCGTCCCGCAACTAACTCATTAGTTGCATTGCTTGCAAGGCTTAAAGTGATGTGCATTACTGAGAGGGCCCAAAGATACCTCTCCGACAATCGAAGTGATAAATCCTAATATTGATCTATGCCAACACAACAAGTACCATCGGGGACACTTGTAGAGCACCTTTATAATCACCCAGTTACGTTGTGACATTTGGTAGCACACGAAGTGTTCATCCGGTATTCGGGAGTTGCATAATCTCATAGTCATAGGAACATGTATAAGTCATGAAGAAAGCAATAGCAACAAACTAAACGATTATCGTGCTAAGCTAATGGATGGGTGAAGTCAATCACATTATTCTCTAATGATGTGATCCCGTTAATCAAATGACAACTCATGTCTATGGTTAGGAAACATAACCATCATTGATTCAACGAGCTAGTCAAGTAGAGGAATAATAGTGACAATCTGTTTGTCTATATATTCACACATGTATTAAGTTTCCAGTTAATACAATTCTAGAATTAATAATGAACATTTGCCAAGATATAAGGAAATATAAATAACAACTTTATTATTACCTCTAGGGCATATTTCCTTCAGTCTCCCACTCGCACTAGAGTCAATAATCTAGTTCACATCTTTATGTGATTAGTTCACATATCCATGTGACTAATACCCAAAGGGTTTACTAGAGTCAATAGTCTAGTTCACATCACTATGTGATTAACACCCAAAGAGTGATCATGTTTTTCTTGTGAGAGAAATTTAATCAACGGGTGTGCCACATTTAGAGACGTATGTATTTTGCAAATTTTCTATGTCTACAATGCTTTGCACGGAGCTACTCTAGCTAATTGCTCCCACTTTCAATATGTATCTAGATCGATACTTAGAATCATCTAGATCGATGTAAAAAGCTTGCATCGACGTAACTCTTTACGACGAACTGTTTTATCACCTCCATAACCGAGAAATATTCCCTTAGTCCTCTAAGTATAATTTTGATCGTTGTCCAGTGATCTACTCCTAGATCACTATCGTACTCCTTTGCCAAACTCAGGGCAGGGTATACAATAGGTCTGGTACATAGCATGGCATACTTTATAGAACCTATGACTGAGGCATAGGAAATGACTTTTCATTCTCTTTCTATTTTTTGCCGTGGTCGGGTTTTGAGTCTTTAATCAACTTCACACCTTGCAACACATGTAAGAACTCCTTCTTTGACTGTTCCATTTTGAACTACTTCAAAATCTTATTAAGGTATGAACTCATTGAAAATATATCAAGCGTCTTGATCTATCTCTATATATCTTGATGCTCAATATGTAAATAGCTTCATTGAGGTCTTTCTTTGAAAAACTCCTTTCAAACACTCCTTTATGCTTTTCAGAAAATTCTACATTATTTCCGATCAACAATATGTCATTTACATATACTTATCGTGAATGTTGTAGTGCTCCCACTCACTTTCTTGCAAATACAGGCTTCACCGCAAGTCTGTATAAAACCATATGCTTTGATCACTTTATCAAAGTATATATTCCAACGTCGAGATGCTTGCACCAGTCCATAGATGGATCGCTGGAGCTTGCACACTTTGTTAGCACCTTTAGGATTGACAAAACCTTCTGGTTGGATCATATATAACTCTTCTCTAACAAATCCATTAAGGAATACAGTTTTGACATCCATTTGCCAGATTTCATAAAATGCGGCAACTGCTAACATGATTTGGACAGACTTTTAAGCATCAATACGAGTGAGAAAATCTCATCGTAGTCAACACCTTGAACTTGTCGAAAACATTTTTGCGACAATTCGAGCTTTGTAGATAGTAACAATACTATCAGCATCCGTCTTCCTCTTGAAGATCCATTTATTCTTAATGACTCACCGATCATTGGGCAAGTCAATCAAAGTCCATTCTTTGTTCTCATACATGGATCCCATCTCAGATTTCATGGCCTCCAGCCATTTCACGAAATCTGGGCTCATCATCGCTTCCTCATAGTTCATAGGTTTGTCATGGTCTAGTAACGTGACTTCCAGAAAGGATTACCGTACCACTCTAGTGCGGAACATACTCTGGTTGTCCTACGTGGTTCGGTAGTAACTTGATCTGAAGTTTCATGATCATCATCATTATCTTCCTCACTAATTGGTGCAGAGATCATTAGAACTGAATTCTGTGATGAGCTACTTTCCAATTCGGGAGAAGGTACAATTACCTTATGAAGTTCTACATTCCTCCCACTCACTTCTTTCAAGAGAAACTTCTTCCCTAGAAAGGATCCATTCTTAGCAACAAAATATCTTGCCTTCGGATCTATGATAGAAGGTGTACCCAACAGTTTCCTTTTGGGTATCCTATAAAGACGCACTACTCCGATTTGGGTTCGAGCTTATCAGTTTGAAACTTTTTCACATAAGCATCGCAACCCCAAACTTTAAGAAATGACATCTTTGGTTTCTTGCCAAACCATAGTTCATACGGTGTCACCTCAACGGATTTAGATGGTGCCCTATTTAACGTGAATGCAGCTGTCTCTAATGCATAACCCCAAAATGATAGCAGTAATCAGTAAGAGACATCATAGATCGCACCATATCTAGTAAAGTGTGATTACGATGTTCGGATACACCATTACTCTGTGGTGTTCCAGGTGGTGTGAGTTGTGAAACTATTCCGCATTATTTCAAATGAAGACCAAACTCGTAACTTAAATATTCTCCTCCATGATCAGATCGTAGAAACTTTATTTTCTTGTTACGATGATTTTCCAGTTCACTCTAAAATTCTTTGAACTTTTCAAATGTTTCAGACTTATGTTTCATCAAGTAGATATACCCATATCTGCTCAAATCACCTGTGAAGGTCAGAAAATAATGATACCCGCCGAGAGCCTCAACACTCATCGGACCCCATACATCAGTATGTATTATTTCCAATAAGTCAGTTGCTCGCTCCATTGTTCTGGTGAACGGAGTCTTGGTCATCTTGCCCATGAGGCATGGTTCGCAAGCATCAAGTGATTCCAAAAGCCCATCAGCATGGAGTTTCTTCATGCGCTTTACACCAATATGACTTAAACGATAGTGCCACAAATAAGTTGCACTATCATTATTAACTTTGCATCTTTTGGCTTCAATATTATAAATATGTGTATCACTACGATCGAGATTCAATAAACCATTCACCTTGGGTGTATGACCACAGAAGGTTTTATTCATGTAAACAGAATAACAATTATTCTTTGACTTAAATGAATAACCGTATTGCAATAAACATGATCCAATCATATTATGCTCAACGCAAACACCAAATAACATTTATTTTAGGTTCAACACTAATCCCGAAGGTAAAGAGAGTGTGCGATGGTGATCTTATCAACCTTTGGAATTACTTCCAACACACATCGTCACCTCCCGTTTTGAGTTACTACTTTTAGCAACTAAACTAGTATCAAATACCGAGGGATTTGCTATAAACACTAGTAAAGTACACATCATGTATATCAAATATACCTTTGTTCACTTTGCCATCCTTCTTATCCGCCAAGTATCTAGGGTAGTTCCACTTCTAGTGACCATTTCCTTTGCAGTAGAAGCACTCAGTTTCAGGCTTGGGTCTAGCTTTGGGCTTCTTCATGGCAGTGGCAACTTGCTTGCCATTATTCTTGAAGTTCCCTTTCTTTCCCTTGCCCTTTTACTTGAAACTAGTGGTCTTTTCAACCATCAACACTTGATGCTTTTCTTGATTTCTACCTTCGTCGATTTTAGCATCACGAAGAGCTTGGGAATCGTTTCCATTATCCCTTGCATATTATAGTTCATCACGAAGTTCTAGTAACTTGGTGATAGTGAGTAGAGAACTCTGTCAATCACTATCTTATCTGGAAGATTAACTCCCACTTGATTCATGTCATTGTAGTACTCAGACAATCTGAGCACATGCTCACTGGTTGAGCTATTCTCCTCCATCTTGTAGGCAAAGTACTTATCAGAGGTCTCATACCTCTCGACTCGGGCATGAGTCTAAAATACCAATTTCAGCTCTTGGAACATCTTATATGCTCCGTGGCATTCAAAACGTTTTGACGTCCCGGTTATAAGTCGTAAAGCATGGTGGACTAAACTATCAAGTAGTCATCATACCGAGCTTTGTCAAACGTTCATAATGGATGTATCTGCTCCTACAATAGGTCCGTCACCTAGAGGTGCATCAAGGAAATAATACTTCTGTGCAGCAATGAGGATAACCCCCAGATCACGAAGTTAGTCCGTATCATTGCTACTAACATATTTCAACTTATTTTTCTCTAGGAACATATCAAAAATAAACAAGGAGCTACATCGCAAGCAATTCATCTACAACATATATATGCAAATACTATCAGGACTAAGTTCATGATAAATTAAAGTTCAATTTAATCATATTACTAAAGAACACCCACTTAGATAGACATCCCTCTAATTATCTAAGTGATCACGTGATCCATATCAACTAAACCATGTTCGATCATCACATGAGATGGAGTAGTTTTCAATGGTGAACATCACTATGTTGATCATATCTACAATACGATTCATGCTCGACCTTTCGGTCTCAGTGTTCCGAGGCCATATCTGCATATGCTAGGCTCGTCAAGTTTAACTCGGGTATTTCTGCGTGTGCAAAACTGGCTTGCACCCGTTGTATGTGAGCGTAGAGCTTATCACACCCGATCATCACATGGTGTCTTGACACGACGAACTTTGGCAACGGTGCATACTCAGGGAGAACACTTTGAAAGAACATGCAGTGCCCCCATGTTTGGTTTTGGTAATTGATGACAATCTCTATGGACTAATGGTTGCCTTGAGCTATATTTGAAGGTTTTGTCCATAGGCTTTTCTTGGAGTACATGTGTTGTTTTCAAGGAGAGTTTGAGTTGACCAAGGTGCTATTAAGGAATTATCCAAAGATTGGTCATACATCATCCAAATGAAGAGAGTTGGAAAGATTCAAGGATGATCAAGACTAAGTACAGAGAGTGGTTCAACTTGATCATCACACAAAGCGTAGAATGTACACCGAGTGGGATCAAGTGATCTCACAGTTTGGTAAGCATTGTCCATTTAGCTTTGTGTACTAATCCATGGTCTTTGTGAGAGTTCTATGTGGGGTTAGGTTTGCTTCCATGGGCTTGCGTCAAGAGGAAGATCTCATACAACCCATGGAGGATGACATCAAATCAAGATTGTGTTGTGCAAGTTCAAGTGGAGCATCACGAAGAAATCATGCTTGTAGCCTGCCATCCATTGTGGTGACAATGGACATGTGAAGGTGTACTGAAGAGTGACTCATCCATTGTGGAGTATGGGGAGCAATCAACTAGCCTTCATCGAGCCAACACAATCACTTGTGAAGGTGTACCAAAGAGTGGCTCACCCATAATGGAGCATGGGGGAGCAATCTACTAGGCTTCACCAAGCCAACGCAATCAAGAAAGGTGGTCCAACTTGAGGAAGTCAAGATCGTCTACATCTAGCTCAAGTGGACTTTGTGCAAGGCAAAGGTTTGCCCTTACTAGGTTTTCTATTTTACCGGTCTCACGGTGGTAGTTGTGAGACCGGGTTATAGGATCGATTTCCATACTATCAAGGGGGGCTCTTGATGAGTAACTTCATCGTATCGTTCGTAGAGAGCTCAAACCTTTGCATCCTTGCACCATCTTTCTTGGTTCTTGTTTAGTTCTCTTTTTGAGTCTTAGAGCTTATGGTCATCTTGATGACAAGCTCGAGTTCATCGAAAACGGAGTTCTCATGCTTCTTCTATTGCGTTTTCAGTGTTGGAGGTTTTACCGGTCTTTTTTGAGGAAGGGTTCTCACCATTTTATTATGGGCCTTTTCTAAATTGCTTTTTATTGTTATTTCTATCAAGATTGTGTTAGCCCTTGTCTCTAGCTTTCCAAAACACATGGTTTCGTTGAATTCGGAGTCCGTTTGCAGAAGTTCTGTTAGTTTTGGTGTTTGTAAAAAGGCTGCAGCGGTACTACCGCCCATGGGAGCGGTACTACCGCGGCTACTTCCGTGGCTACTTCCGCTCTGGACCAAAAACTCGTCATAAGTCCAGTGGTGGTAGGCACGGATGTAATTTTTAGTACCGCTCGCAAGCAATAGTACCGCTACCCTTTGAGGTAGTACCGCTACCCCTTGCGGTAGTACCGTGAGGTTGAGTGGTAGTACCGCTCTGTGCGGGTTGTGAGCATAACGGTTGGATTTTTCCACACCTATAAAAGGGGGTCTTCTTCCCCAATGAACTTTATCCCTTGAGATCGTGTTCTTCCCCCATTGTTTAACTTCTTCGAGCTTGCTAACTCTCAATCACTCCATGGATTCTTGCTAGTTTTTGAGGGAAAAGAGAGAGGAGATCTAGATCCACATTTCCACCAATCACTTTCTCCTCTATGTGAGGGGAACATCTTGGATCTAGATCTTGGAGTTCTTGTTGTTCTCCTTCTTGTTCTTCCTCCCATTTTCCTCCTAGCATTAGTTGCTTCTGTGGGATTTGAGAGAGAAGGACTTGGGCACTTCATGTGCCCTTGCCATTGCATTTGGTGCATCAGTTTGAGTTCTTCACGGTGATACATGGAAGTTACAAGTTGAGAAGCTTATTACTCTTGGGTGCTTGGTACCCTAGAGCTTGTTCCTCTAGGGTGCTTGGGTGCCCTAGACCGTTGGTGGCGTTCGGAGCTCAATCATTGTGGTGTAAAGCTCCAGGAAAGCATCGGGGTCTCCAATTAGGTTGTGGAGTTCGCCCCGAACAATTTGACGGGTACCGGTGACCTCCCCCAAGGGTTGCCAAAGTGTACGGGTTTGGTGACCGCCCCCAAGGGTTGCCATTTGTACGGGTTCGGTGACCGCCCTCAAGGGTCCCTTAGTGGAATCACGGCATCTTGCATTGTGCAAGGGCGTGAGGAGATTACGGTGGCCCTAGCGGCTTCTTGGGGAGCATTGTGCCTCCACACCGCTCCAAACGGGGATTAGCATCCGCAAGGGTGTGAACTTCGGGATACATCGTCTTCCCCGCGTGCCTCGGTTATCTCTTACCCGAGCTCTTTACTTATGAACTTTACTTTGTGATAGCCATATTGTTTCTTGTCATATATCTTGCTATCACATAGTTTCTTATCTTGCTTAGCATAAGTTTTTGGTGCACATACGTGAGCCTAGTTGTTTTGGGTTTTGTGCTTGACAAATTAACCGCTAGGTTTATTCCGCATTTGTTCAAGCCTAAACCGTAATTATTTTAAAACGCCTATTCACCCCCCCTCTAGGCGACATCCACGATCTTTCAATTGGTATCAGAGCCTCGTCTCTCTTTTGTCAGGCTTAACCGCCTAGAGAGTAAAGATGTCGACTAGGGGATTAGGATTCTCTCACACTCTTAGTTTCGATGGCACAAATTTTGATGTTTGGGTAATTCGCATGCTTAATCTCTTTAGGGTCATGGACCCAAGTTTAGAGAGAATTGTAGATATGGGTTTTTCTACTCCAAAGGATCCCTAAAGATTATCTTTAGAGGATGAGAAAAACTCTTATCTCAATGCTCAAGCTTCTAATGTGCTTTTCGATGGTTTGAGTATGTAGTTATATTTCAACTCATGCCGTTCCGGGATGCTCATGAGTTGCGGACAAAGCTTCAAGATAAATATGGCAAGTCCAAGTTTGGTGGGGATGATTGTTCTCCCTCCACATCCAGCCGTGTTGTGTTCTCAACTTCTTCTACTTCACCTACATGTGGTTTGCCACAATGTAATGACATGGTGAGTAGTGGTGTACATTGAAATGATGATAGTGGGATTATTGTTGATAATCCTTCATCACTTTCTTATTGCAATGCTTCATCTTTGGACTTTAGCACTCCGAGCACTCCAAATGTTTCACATGCTTGTGTTGATAGTCCTTGCATATCATGTATAAATTGCTTGACTAAATCTCATGATGATATGTTTACTATGTCTTGTTGCCATGATAAAAATGCATATATTTCCTCGAATTGTTGTTCTGACAATGTAGAGGAAACCCAACACCCCATGGAACAAGATGTGGTCTTGAATTGTGCTTCAACGGATCCTACATCATCATCTATTGCATTTTTCCTTATGGCCAAGGCTTCAAAAGTATCTCCCACTTTGAATCCCAATATATCTTGTGATGATATTGATGATGGCAAGAGTGATGATGATGTTGATTATGATGAAGAGTGTGATGATGTTGCCTCCTTAAAAATTAAGGGGGAAATGATTTTTAATGCTCTTCTTAGGAATAAAATTGCTCGTTCCAACTTCATGGAAATCATGTCTATTGGTATTGAGGGCGGGAAATATATTGATGAGTTGGAATCTCGTCTTGAGAAGCATGAGGTCACCATTGATAAAATGGAAGGTCATGAGCATGATTATGCTAATGAGATCGTGGACCTCTCTCAAGCTCTTGAACTTGAACAAACCACCAAGGAATCTCTTGAGGAGACTTTTTCTCTAGAATTATCTAGAGTGAGGGAATCTCGTGATAGAGCTCTTGAGGTGGCCAATGATTTTGAAACTAAAAATTAGGAGCTTGAAGTTGCACATGCTAAATTCCTTGAGGACTTTGAGCACCTCGAAAATGGATCAAGGGTCATTAAGAGTGAGCTCATCAAACTCACCGAGTCTCATGCTCAACTTAAAGCTTCATATTCAAAAGAGCTTGCCAAGTTGTCTTCTCGTCTTGTTGTTAATGATGATGCTTGTGCTACTAACTCTATCTCTTGTGAAGCATCCATACTGAAGGAGAATGTTGAGCTAAGGGCTCAACTTGAGTTGCTATCTAGCAATTATGGGATGTTGGAAGAAAATCATGTAAAGCTCACAAGCTCTCATGATGATCTTCTAGTATCCCATAATGTGCTAAAGATAGCCCATGAGGCCATGCTTGCTAAGGTAATATCTAGTGAGCGTCATGTGGATACTAGCACTACTTTTAGTCAAAATGCTATATTGCCTTGTGCTAGTCCTCGCAATTCATCCATGCATAACATTGGTACATCTTGTGATGAATTGCTTTCCTTGCCTTGTTGCTTTAACGATGAAGCTTATACTTCCTCTAGTGCTTGTGTTGAGACTAACCATGTAGAGGAAATCAAAGAGCTCAAGGCCCAAGTCACTTCTTTGAAGAATGATTTGGAAAAGTGTCATGAAGGGAAGGCCACACTCAACAATATCTTGAGTGTACAAAAATCCCCCAATGACAAAGGTGGACTTGGATTCAACTCCAATAAGAAGAAGAATTCCAAGAGAAACAACAAGAAGGGCCAAAACCAAGTCAAGAATTCGGCCAAGATCATTTGCTTCAAGTGCAAAATTGAAGGGCATCATGTTAGATCTTGCCCTTTGAAGAAGAAGGCCATTAGTGACAAGCAACAAGGGAAGTGGCCACAAGTTCACTCTCATTCTAAACCTCAAGTTGAAGAAAGGCCTCTTCCCAAGAAAACTCAAGCTAATGCTTCTCAAGTTGATAAATCAAGTGAGAAGAAAGTAAAGAGTAGACGTTGCTACCCATGTAGTGAAAAAGGTCACGTCGCTTCTTCATGCACAAATGGTACCTTATCCAACCCTATTCTAATTGATGATATCTATTCTCTTGGGAAGGATAAGGTTGGCAATGTGTTTGCCAAATTTGTTGGTGCTCAAAGTGGTGTCAAGAAAAGAACCATTTGGGTAGCCAAGCCTATTGTGACTAACCTCTTAGGACCCAACTTGGTTGGGGACCAACTAGCTCATACTTGATCAATAGGTGTTGTTGGAGGTCATTGGAGACTTGGCTACATTATGAAGAATTAAGGGGACTTCATCACTTCATCATTCTTATTGTCTCAAGCCAAGTCATTCGGATTATCAAGTTTCTATCATATATCCAATGTTCCTCCTTGCGGTAACTCATGCTTAGTGTCTACATTGATAGTTACTTGCCTCTTTGCATGTTTGGTTTCGTTCCTTGCATGTGTTTGTATATGATGTGCATCCAACTTGATTATCTTGAGCAATCAAGTATGTTTGTTGGTTTGCACATCATGTACGTATGTGTCATGCGTTGAGCCTTTTGCATCTTGTTTATTTCTTAGTTGGCTCCTGTGAGAGATTAATGGAATATACCATTATGGGGGAGTGATGTGCTTTGTGCACCTCACAATCCTATAAATGTGTGTACATGAGTAATACCATCTAGTAGTGATATTTCAAGATTATTTGGTCGCTATGTGGTAACTCTTCTCATGAAAAATTCAAATTCTAAATAGTCCATTAATTATCTCTTGTTGGATCCTTTTATTTGCCACATGTTTATCCTTAATTGGTATCACATTATGGGGGAGTAATATGCTATGTGTATATTACTAGCCAAGAAAATGTGTACATTTGAGATATTGTCACCTAGAGTTGATATTGTAAATTATCTTGTTCCTAGGTGGCATGTTATCTCGACAAGTTGCAATTTGCTTTTTGTTTGGTGTGAAGATGATGTCGGATATCCTTGCTATCTACCACCGGGAATTATTTCCATTTACTTCTTGTCTTTTGGCAATTGGTACTCACTTGTGTAGTAGAACTTATTGATCATCTTTACATTGTCTTTTGCTTTTATTTGCCTTTTCTCTTGCCAAGGATTGTATCAACTCCCTTTGTCTTCCATACCACTTGTGGATCTTGTTTATTTCTTGATCTTGTCTAGTGTTTTCTAGATATAGTGAAAGTGGTGATCACGCCTTGTGCATTTTGTATTCAAATTCAATTTCTCTATAATGCACTAGTCTTGGGGGAGCTATCCTATTTTCTATAAAACACTCATCTTGCGATCCTTATCAAGTGTGTGTTGGTGGAAGGCAAGCCGTTTTCGCTTGGTACTTTGTGCCATCATGAAACTTTGTAGAGAGCTTGGTTTGTTTGGAACCATCCTCTCTTTTGGGAGTTTGATATCTTTTATTTTGAGTGTATCAATGGATATCTCATTCCTTGATGTACCTTTTATGGATATCCTCCAAGTGATGTTTTGTTCATTTGGTATCTTCACTTGGTTTTTCTTTGTCATTTGGTATCGGTTCTTGAAGGTCTTGAGCATGCATATTTACTTCATGTAGTCTCTGTGGCATGCCTTCTTTATTTGACCCAATATATAGGGAAACTCCACCAAGTCTCAAAATGGATGAGATGTGCATGAAATTCATTTCCTTCTCAATATGCACATTTTATGTGGAGTTTGTCCGATGTATATTTGTGTTTCTAACTCTTTGGTCCCAATGAGTTTGGGTACCATTTTGTGTGTGTTGTTGTTCTAGGAACAACTGGAGATGCATTGGATGCTCGGCTCACTCGCAAGGAAGGTGGTGTCACCATGTGCTTATTGGAGTCAAGCTAGGATGCTCAATGAACTACTATCTACTACCTTCAATTGGTTTCTTCTACATCCTTCCAATGATATCTCGGTAACAAGTATCTATTCATGCATTATTTTCTTGCATTCAACCTTGTGTAGGTTGCATCTTGGCATGCTATCCATTCCATCTTGTGATACTTGTTTCCTTTCTCAAGGCATCTCAACGACGATCTCATGTTGCCAGTTGTAATGTCTTTGATGGTTGTATGGTAGGAATTCATTTATATACAATAAGACCATATCTAGCCATGTGCTATGCTTCCAAGCAAATATGTTATTGGTATATGTATGACCTCCCTTTGGATATCTTGTTCCTCGTGTTGTAACTATTTCGGGTGTACATCCTTCTTTGTAGATATATATCATCATGATTTCGTCTACCTAGAATCTTATACACTTGAGAGAAGTTGCATATCTAGTTGATATCCTTTCTTTCACGTACACCTTGTCTTTCTTATGTTATTTCTTTGGTGGCTCCATGAAAGCTTTTTCCTTGAGTGTGTGTCTTCTATCATTGCACCTTGATGCACTCTTGTGTGGTGAAGATTATTTTCCTCATGCTTATCTTAATTGGTATCCCTCGTCTTGATGATGCTTTCACCTTCTATCTTCACCACGGGTTGTCACAAGCATAGGTTCTTTATATGCTTATTAGTAAGCTTGTGAACCCATTTGCTAGTTGTGTGTGGGAATGATAGGCCTTGCACCGTGTACCTCATTCTTTCAAGACTTCATTGATGCTTAATGCTCATTCGTACATTAGTCTTCTCATCAAGTGCATTGCCTGGACTCACACACATCATTTTGGTTGAGCCCATTCTTAAGTTGCCTGTTTTACTTGTTGCTTAACCATGTGTTTGGTGCAAGTACTAGGCTTAGTTTCCTATATGCTCACTTGCACTTGTTGTAAGTTTCTGTTGATTTTGGGGGAGCTATGATCCTATTTTGTGCACTTTGTATCCAAATACAAAAATTCTTGGAGTGCACAAATCATGTAGAGCTTCTCTAGTTTCTTTAGAACATTCCTCTGCTCATTTCATAATATCCTTTATTCATGTGGCTCATAGGATATTTGGTCTAGTTGGTTCAATTGATATCTTTTGATAGCTTGCTTCAATTGTTATCTTTTGACTGCTTGATTGCTTGTGTCTCTCTTTGTTATGTCTTTGTGTCATATCATTCTTTAGCAATCTTTGTGCCTCAATATAGTTTGTCTTCCTCCAAGTATTTACCTTTTGATATGTGTATGAAATTCCACTCTCTTGTTGAGAAATACACAATTTATGGAGGAACACTCTCTATATTGGCCTTCTAAGCTTTTCGCCCATTTTAGCAATCGATGCCAATGGGGGAGAAGTTTCAGAGAGTTTTGTGGAGAAGTTTACAGAGTTTTGCATTGCTTTGGTTTTGTTCCTAAGCATTTGCATCTCTTCTCATGCATCATTGGTTGTTGCATTGCATGGTGATGCATAATTCCTTATATAAACTCTCTTGAAAGTGATTGTCATCAATTACCAAAATGGGGGAGATTGAAAGAACATGCAGTGCCCCCATGTTTGGTTTTGGTAATTGATGACAATCTCTATGGACTAATGGTTGCCTTGAGCTATATTTGAAGGTTTTGTCCATAGGCTTTTCTTGGAATACATGTGTTGTTTTCAAGGAGAGCTTGAGTTGACGAAGGTGCTATTAAGGAATTATCCAAAGATTGGTCATACATCATCCAAATGAAGAGAGTTGGAAAGAGTCAAGGTTGATCAAGACTAAGTACAGAGAGTGGTCCAAGTTGATCATCACACAAAGCATAGAATGTACACCGAGTGGGATCAAGTGATCTCACGGTTTGGTAAGCATTGTCCATTTAGCTTTGTGTACTAATACATGGTATTTGTGAGAGTTTTTTGTGGGGTTAGGTTTGCTTCCATGGGCTTGCGTCAAGAGGAAGATCTCATACAACCAATGGAGGATGACATCAAATCAAGGTTGTGTTGTGCAAGTTCAAGTGGAGCATCACGAAGAAATCATGCTTGTAGCTTTCCGTCCATTGTTGTGACAATGGACTTGTGAAGGTATACCGAAGAGTGCACTACAAAAAAAGACACATCCGTGACATTTTGGGCCGAACGAATTTTTTTTCTGTCATACATATGACACTTCTATGACGATAATTTTGACAAAACCCGGTATCATCATAGATGTGGTGGGCTCCTACTTCTATGACAAAAAATCATGACAGAAAATGGTCTTTTCTTCTTGGGCGGGCCGGAGACGCAGCTGCATGACATTCTTTGGCCCGTCCATGATGGAAAAAACCATGGTAGAAGCGAGGGGGAGGAAAATTTCGGGGAGTTCCCCGTTACGGTGGGAGGTCGGGGGCCGAGCGATGCGCGTTTCTCTCGTACATGTATGCGCGTGTGTGCGAGGCGTTGGCTCTAACCGAACCCGAGCGAGGCGTTGGGCTCTAACTGAACCCCGAGCGATTGCACTGCAGGCTACGCATTACTGAACCCGAGCGATCGATCGATGGATGTTAACTGAACCCGATCGAGCGATTCCTTCGCTACTGCTGCTAACTGAAGCCGATCGATGCTGCCTCTGGGATGAACAGTGAGTGTTGCGGGGGGGTGGATGAAGAGTGAGCGGTGGCGTTGCCTCTGGATGAACAGGACCCCGTGGTGTGGTGGAGGGCTGGATGAACAGTAGACGGTGGAGGGGTGCCCGTGGAGGGGTGGTTGAACAGGACCCCGTGGTGTGGAGGGCTGGATGAACAGTAGATGGTGGAGGGGTGCCTGTGGAGAGGTGGTTGAACAGTAGCCGGTGGAGTAGCACGTGGTGGAGGTTGGATGAACCGGAGCCCGTGGAGGCTGGAGGAGGTCGACGGTAGCCCGTGGAGCCTGGAGGAGGTCGACGGTGGAGATGAACAGTATCCCGTGGAGTCCCGTTTTGCGGTACGCCACACCCCTCCCAATGAACAGGACCCCCGTTTCGACCGTAGCGCTCCAACACAAGTCCGTTTCGTCCGTTTTGCAATACGCCACACCCCTCCCAATCAACAGGACCCCCGTTTCGACCGTAGGAGGTCCGTTTCCTCCGTTTTGCGGTACGCCAGACCCCTCCCGATCAACAGGACCCCGTTCCGAACGTAGGACGTCTGTTTCCTCCGTTGTGCGGTATGCCAGGCCTCGTTTCCAGCGCCTGTTCCGTCCAAGCCCTCCCGATGAACACGACCACGCATTCCGTTCTGACCCAGCCGGTTGGCTCCCACGCGTTCCGTTGCCTCCCGATGAACACGACGCATTTCGTTGCCTCCCCATGAACACGACGCATTTCGTTGCCTCCCCATGAACACGAAGACGACGTTGTTTCTGCGTTCCGACCCAGCCATGTACACGAGCCCTGGCCGTACGTATGCGCGAGTAGGCGTTCGAGACCCCGCCCGTATGTACACATACGTGGCCGTATTTTCTTTCTTGCACCCTGGCCGCTGTACATAAGTGTACATGCTACGTGCGCGCCTCTACTACGACACGTGCGCGCCTCTACATCCACCAGTATATATGTACGTACACGTTCGCAACCAGAATGACAACGCTATGTATGCTTCAACCAGGTGGGTCCCGACTGTCAGGAACTTCCTTGCCTGCGAAGATGTAGCTGGTGGGTCCCAGCAGTCAGGGGGGCGAATCGTTTTTTTGCCCTGACGCACTTCCTTGTGTGCAAAGATGTAGCTGGTGGGTCCCAGCAGTCAGGGGGAAACATTTTTTTCATGAAATACAGTGGCCCGTCCGGTGGGTCCCAGCTGTCAGGTGGAGGAATCATTATTTTCTGCGTAATAAGGAGGCACTTCCCTGCTGCGGCCGTGGACCCAGCTGTCAGCCTCTCCACGTACAGTCCACGTCCGATGGAAGTCGTTCCTTGACCACGTTGACCACGCTGTGCCGAGAGCACCAGGGCGGTGGACGGCGGCGAGGCCTAGGAAGGGGGCGACGGGAAGCCGGGGAAGAAGCGACAGTGGAAGCCCGCACGGAGAGGAGTACAAGGGTTCACTGGTTCGGCTGCGGTGTGAGGCTGTCGTCGCCGCAGGGCCTGGCCAGCGGTGGGAATAGTAGGGGCGGTGAGGCCTCCGCGGCAGCACAGCCGGCCACGGGAGGCAGGAGCATGCGGCACGACCGGCGCTACTTTGGGTGGCTGGAGCAAGAAGATCAGAGGTTGAAGAAGCACTATGACCGTTGGATGGACATCATACGGTCACTGGAGCTAGAATCATTCATATTAACTAAATTTGACAAAGGCCCCCGTCCCAGTCAACTTAGTAGGCCCACAAGTCAGCCTCCCACCATGGTGGGTCCCAGCTAACATGGGGAGTATTCATTTTTTTTGTGCGTAATAAGGAGGCACTTCCGGTGGGTCCGAGCTGACAGCGGGGGGCACGTTTTTTTCACGAAATTTGCTGGCCCGTCCGGTGGGTCCCAGCAGTTAGGGGGGAACGTTTTTTTCACAAAATAAGGTGGCCTGTCCGGTGGGTCCCTGCTGTTAGGTGGAGGAATAATTATTTTGCGCGTAATAAGGAGGCACTTCCTTGCGGCCGCCTGGACCCAGCTGTCAGCCTCTCCACGTACAGTACTCTTCCGATGGAAGTCGGTCGTTGACCATGTTGACCACGCTGCACCGAGAGCACCAGGGCGGTGGTCTGGACGACGACGACGAGGCCTAGGAAGGGGACGACGCGGAGCCGGGGAAGACGCAGTAGTGGAAGCCCGCGCGGAGAGGAGTATGAGGGTTCACTGGTTCGGCTGCGGTGTGAGGCTGCCGTCACCACAGAATAACAGGGGGTGTGGGTGAGTAGAGGGATGGCCTGGCCAGCGGTGGGAGTAGTACGGGGCGGTGAGACCTTCACGGCATCACAGCCGGCCACGGGAGGCAGGAGCACGCGACACGACTGGCGCTGCTTTGGGCGGCTGGAGCAAGAAGACCAGAGGTTGAAGAAGCACTACGGCCATTGGATGGACATCGTACAATCACTGCAGCTAGAATCGTTTATATTGACTAAGTTGACAAAGCCCTTGGTACGCGTCAACTTAGTAGGCCCACAGCTCGGATTTGGCAGAGAACATATAGCCATATGTGATTTGTAAGAATGTACAACCCATTTTTTAATTCTAATGGAATTTACTACAGCCCATTTATGTTTGTTAAAAGTACAGCCCAACTTCTAGCTAGGACAATGATTAATAATTTCAAACAACCGCTCAAAATAGAATTCGAAAAAAAATCCCACATTTTGATGGGATCTGAAATATTTTTATCCGAAATTTCTAGTCAGGTCAAATATAATTTCAAAATAAAGTTGTATTATGTTAAAATCCAACGAAATATTGCGCGCGCAACAAGTAATGAAATTATAATTTTCAAATTCCAAAAATAATATATTTTTCAAACTAATTACGTGTTTGGTGCATAGTAACTGTCTAGTTATTATAATTGCATCCCATTTATTATTTCTTAAAGTCCATTTTTCTTGTTAAACCTAATGCATACCTCCTAGGAAAGTTTGCAGCCCAGCGGGGCGGAGAATAACAAGTTGACCCGGATATTGTGTACAACTGTCGGCCCAGTTGCATTGCTGATGTTGAAAAAAAGGCCTGTGTAGTACAGTACAACCTAACATGGTTACGCAGCCCACATTCAGCGACGCCAGAAAGGCCCAAACAAGGATTCTGTACAACTTTTTGAAGTCACTGAGCTCAATTAATACCTTAAGAAAAAAGTTAGATTACAGTGGAACCTAATTAAAAGCTGTCACGAGCAAATAAATAATTCAACGGGTCCCACTTGTGTGTCTGCGCGTGTGTGTGTGTGTGTGAGAGAGAGAGATAGAGAGAGAGACCCATTGGTCGATGCTCGTAAATACATATTTCAGCCATATGCATTGCTGATGCTCAGTAAAAACTTAGATAGTTGACACAATCATATAGAACATCATAGCACACTGAATTTGCATACAAAAATTTCACGCAGGCGGCACAATCAGGATGGAAGCAGTGGATCGCTACGGGAAGGGCTATGTTGAAACCAACAAAGTCGTACATAATGGTTCATCGTCTTTATCAATGACGGGGAAATATCCTCAATGTTGTGCAAAGAAAACAGACAGACAACGCAATAAGTTCTACTAGCACATTAAGTTGACGTACAACCCTTTCTAAAAAAAGTTCAGGTACAAAATTAGAATAGGTCACAATCAAATGTACCAGCATATCAGTGCTTCACACCCATAGCTCGGATTTAACTAGTACTCCCTCCGTCTGGGAAAAGTTGTCCACAGGGCAGTGTATTTGATTTTTTTTTGCAAAAAACCCACAGAGTTTTAAACACATCACAAAGAAGTCCATCTCCTTCCTTCCTCCTCCCCCGTCACCCGCGCCTTGCAGCCATCGCCGGCTACCCACCTGCGCCGCCGCCCACCTGGATCTGTGCCGCGACCAACAACAGAACCGTGGCCCAGCCCGCGACCAACAATAGCGCCGCCGCCCGCTTGCACCTGTGCCGCGGCTTACCACCTGCACCGCCTGCCGTGAAGGCGACCTGCGCCAGCGCCCTCCTCGAGCTACGCCACTATCCCCGTTGAAGGTTGCCGCCCATGTTCGCCCACCTTCGCCGCCCACCCGCGCCTCCGATTTCGTCCGCTTCGGCCGCCGGCTCCGTGGACAATTCCGGCCACTCCCGCCTCTCATGCTGCTACTGGTGGACGACGTCGGCGCCGTGGACCTCTGATGCTGCTATTGCCTTTTCCCCTACCTCGCCTATGCTACCACTCCCGCTTGTGCTGGTGAGTCTGCCCCGCCCACCTCTGCTACTACTGTTGTTCAATTTTTTGCTGTGAGTCTGAATTTGTTGTTCTTAGTACAGGCGGAGAAAATTCAGTCAGGGGATACAAAGCTAGAGATATAATCCAAGACA
The DNA here is from genome assembly GCF_003073215.2 of Triticum urartu. NCBI lineage: Eukaryota > Viridiplantae > Streptophyta > Magnoliopsida > Poales > Poaceae > Triticum > Triticum urartu. Next base: position 326,557,131 of record NC_053027.1, on the reverse strand, counting down.
AAGGTTGTACACTGCTGCTAAATGATGAACAGATTATAGTGAAAATTTAGTTTGATGCCATCAAATTCAATGAGTAATACTCTTGGCATTCTTGGAGATTTGCTAGTTTTTGGAAGTTTTTCTTGCTATAGTTAACTGAAAATGTTCAGTGTTCCAATACTGTAGAGAAACTACAGTGCCTGTAATTCAGTTATGACTCCTTTACTGAAACTGTGGTGTTTGCTAAAACTGAGATGTAAACTAAAGGAGTTTGTGATTTGCAGAAGCTGTAGCATACTCCAACAAGTGATAAATGCACTCAAAAGTTCACTGAGAAAATGCAGAGGTTGCTCACTTGTTACTGGAAGTTTTCTGGAGTGATAAATGCACGCAAAAGAAGTTCAGTTAACTATTACTGTTGCTGTACGAATTCCAACCAGGTTAATTTGTTGTCAATTACTCTGTAATACTCAACCAGGTTTATGCAAAATGAAGATCAACCATGTTTATTTGGATTTATTTGGATTTATTTGAATCATTTGAATTTATTTGCTTTATTTGGATTGATACACCATTTGTCCAATTGCAAACATACCTAAAGTTTCCAATTGTCCAATTTCAGTCATTCATTTTACAGAGAGCTAAGCATAGCCATGACTGTTCCCTAAATATTCCTGTAGAATCAATTCAAGCAGCACAAAACTGAAAACTGAAAACTGCCACAGCCCCTTAACTAAGAGTTGATAAAAACATGTCCCTAAAATTGGAATTATTTGAATTAGCTAGGTTTATTCTTCTTCATATACAGAAAAAGATAAATATTGTTCATCTACTAGTCACTTCAAATTTAGAACTGAATAAACACTTGTCATCTTCAGTAAACACTTGTAAATCTAGAGTGGTTTTAAACTCAGAATGCACCAAGTACTAATATCCTTTGCCAAGCTACACACCATCTACTTGGAGTAGACAGCAAGATTCACAGAGACATGAACGCTTCAATAGACTTATGATTGCTAGCAAAGTGATAAGTAAAAACTTGGATGTTCTCAGAAATATAGCACCAGAGGACATTAAGTGAACTGGCATGTATGCTAAAGGTAAGGAAATGCCACCTTCTTTTCTTCTTCGAGTAGTTGATGAACTGGCCTGTATGCTGCAGCTACACATAGGTTCTGCAGAAAATGCACCAAAAGAGTTACACACAGGTGAAGTAAGTGGAAAGCAACATTTAATCTCCACTTCTTTTCTTTTGGTAGTGAAATTCAATCTGAATTTTGTAAGCACAGAAAATGCACCAATACTGAACATTTATTCCAACCTCCACCACCATCTTGTCAGTTTCGACAGTGTGTGTATGGAGTAGTTTTGACCACAGTATAATTGTGCATCATGTAAACATTATGAGAATGATTAAGGGTTCAGTAGTCAGATTATAATTATGACCAGAACAGAGGAACAAATATCATGGTTAGTTTTATGTAAAAAAATCAGAAATGGAGTTACTCACTTGAAGTTACTATAGTTACTCACTTGAACTTACTGTAGTAGTGGCCAAAATTCAGAAAAGTTACTAAACAGCAGAAGTGGTGGCCAAAATTCAAAGTACTAAAAAGATTCTACACTAAATATATACAGTGTTATCCATGTTCTGTATCCAGGACATTTTTTTTATCTGTTTGCATGCATAGGTCCCACCTATCAGGAAGGATGGGCACGTACACGAACAGGTATGACTCATCAGTCTACCCGCATAGCCCTTTCGTTTAGTCTACCTAGCCGTCTAATCAACTGCCTGCACGCCACTTCTCCCATTTACTTCTCCATCGGGAACCGATTCTCCTCGGCTTCTTCACCTCCCCTTCGTCTTCATTTGCATCCAAACCCCACTGCACTCACATTGTTTTAACCTCTTTAAATAATCATCTACTACTTCAATTAGACTAGCCATCTAATCCTAATTCTCCAAACCATAGCCCTCCGTTCCAGCGGTTCCAAATGGCGGAAGAGATCGAGATGCAGGTTTTTAGCGTCCAACATGTCCTCGTCGAAAGCTCGATGTGCATAGTTGCCACCGTTAGCAACCACCCAAGGGTTGTTCGGCAGTGGATCAACAATGTATCCAACTCCCTCGAAAAGGTAGAGACGAGGGTCATCGATCTCGACGTAGAGTACACGGAGCGTGCCCCTGGGAAGATCCAGTGCGCCGCCGTCCTTCAGCTGTGCCACGAAGATGATGTTTCAGTGTACCACATCATACACTCGCCCTCCATACCACGTGAGCTTCACGATTTCTTGTCTCGGGAGGACGTATACTTCTGTGGGGCAGCCATCGAAGGGGACAAACAGAAGCTGAAGCCGTACAACCTTGACTTGAAAATCATCGCTAACCTACAAACCAGAATCAAAATTCCTGTAGAAGCTTGTGATAAACAGACACGATCCCTATTCGACGTAGCAAATTTTGTGCTCGGTACAAATCTTCAGAAGGGTGATGAGACGGTGGCATTAAGGTCGTATGGATGAGAGAATTATCCCTTGACCGTACGGGTGGATAAAATATGCTGCCCTCGATGCCCATGTGAGTTTCGAGATAGCTGCAAGGTCCAAAGAGCTTGTCGCGAAGCCGTCTCCCATAGAGAATGAGAACAATAAGAAGAAGAAGAAGAAGAAGAAGAAAAGGCTGCACCAGCAGGAGGGCATTATGGATGGATGAACTATTTCCTCTCTTGTAAAAAAATTTATTCCCTCTCGGTGTATATTGATATAGATGGACTATTTCGATGGTGTGCATGTCTTTGGAACAGAGTAGTAGCGTGGGTCCGCTTGACTATAAGGAACTATTTATCCGCATATATAGCTTTCTCTGCTACTCATTCTAGTGATCGGTATGCAGTGCATGTGTCCGTAGACATGACAGCTTGTGTGCATGACATGTGGGCCACCTAAAATGTGGCGAGCATCAAGTTTCTACCACAGCCACCCGCAATTCCCACGACGCCGCTCGAACCCATGAAACCACACGTCCCCCGACCTGCGGCTCACCCCTCTTGGCCCCACTGCCCCTCTGCCTACGGGAGCATTACATGTGGACCAGTCACCTATCGGGTCCACATGTTATTGACTCAAAGGTAGGTGTAGTAAGGCGCTGAAGCTCAGTCCCGACGGCCCTGAGAGGGAAATGTAACTCCTGCACCAGGGCTTGTGGTGCTCCCGCAGCACGAACTCGTGCCAAACTCGAGATTTGTTTCTTTACTATACATGCACGCAACGATTTAATGGACATTGTAATCTCAACATGTGATGGGGAGCTCTAAATTTGAATTTGAAACTTATAAAACGAAAAGATTCAAAACAAATAAACTGGGAGAGAGGGAGTATATCGTAGGATGTGTCCCATACAAAATAAGTCCCCTGGTTTGTCACCGCGAAGATGCGGTTAGAAAGGAGCACAACGTCTTCCTACTCGTACGGCAACAAATCGGCCGCAGACAGCATGGTCCGCCTTTGACCGCCATGTGCAAGGTTCGTGCTATCTTATTCAATCTCACCGTGGTTCCATCGTACCAATTCATGCGGTGGCCCGTTGCATGGCTGATCCCAATGTTGGACAAAGGTTCTAGGAGAACGGTGTCACCGTTGTAAATGTTGTGCAAATTGATGTTGGTACCCTCCTGTACATATGCAAGCCAATCTCCACTCGCAACCGAGCCTAACCTGTGAAACAGTGGGCAGGGGGAGAATTAGGAAATGGACACGGAAGTAGTCTTTAGAATGCATTTACTACGTGATCAAACTCATCTTACCTGCTCATCGGAGGAAATCCGATTGCCCCTCAACGTTAGCATCTCAAGGGGGCGTCAAGTTGCAACTACGGCCACGCCCTCTTCCACTTCTTTAAAGCCTCATGTTAGTTGTTAGCCAGGTAGCTCGACGTATTTAACACCACCTTTAACTCGGCGCTTTTGTCCGCGCTCTCAGACGCCTCTTGGTATTTCCCTTGCCCGCTTGTTGGCTTTGTGCACTGCATCCACCAGCATCTGCACCAAACGAATCACGGAAGTAGTCTTTAGAATGCATTTAATGATCAAACTCATCTTACCTGCTCATCGGAGGAAATCCGAGTGCCCCTCAACGTCGGCATCTCAAGGGGCGTCAACTTGCAACTACGGCCACGCCGCGCTGGAGAGACCCCCAAGGAAACATCCTCGTGCATTCCCATGGAACATCAAGATGCATTTGTATGAGTAGTTTATCTTGTGAGAGAAAAGGATGAATGAGGGAAGGCCTCTAGAGATAGAGATGGACACTACTACTACCAATGTGCTAGCCCGTGCGTTGCAATGGATCCAAAGTAGTAGAATAATACTTGTTCAGGTGCTTGAAATATAAACACTCTAGTTTTGATATACATGTGTCAGCAGACATGACATCTTGTCCATGGAAGTAGAACCACGGTGACCATCACGTTTCTTGTTTCTACCACTGCCACACCCACACGCGATTCCCACGACGCCGCTCCAACCCACGGCACGATGTCCCCCGACGTGGACATGGATCCTCTGACGTGGCTATCACTGCCTTGCCCTGTCTTTCCTTCGCTGACAGGTGGGACCCACGCTTATGGGTCCCACATGTCAGTGACTGAATGGTAGGATTGTTCGCGTAACGGGATCCTCATCCCCCCGACGTGCCCCTCATCCCTCTCGGCCCCGCCGCTCCTCTGCCTTTGTGTGCATGACATGCGGGCCAGCTGAACTGCGGCGACCATCAACTTTCTACCACAGACACACCCGATTGGACGCAGTTTGTCTGCTTCGCTGCTGTGCTCCGATCCGTACTCCCGCACCATCGAATTTTCATCCAGCGGTTGTGACACATTTCGTCCCGGGCATCAATCCTAAGTTGGAGTACTTATGTACTCCCTTCGGTCCTTTTTACTCTGCACATTGGATTTGCTGAAAGTCAAACTTAGCTAAGTTTGACCAAATTTATATTATAAATTGTTAGCATCTATAATATCTAATAAATATAATATGAAAATATATTCCAAGATGAATATAATGATATTGGTGTTGTTATGTGAATGTCTATAATTTTTCATATAAACTTGGTCAAAGTTGGATGAGATTGACTTTGGACAAACCTAATATGCAGAGTAAAAAGGACCGGAGGGAGTACTACAGGTACTACCCCCCGGTGTGGCCATCTACGCCTCGTAACGCCCCGATGCCCAGCTGTGGCACCCTCGCCACGGCCACGCCACTACCGGCCGGTTCATCTCGAACGAGTGAGTTGCGAACCATGCCACCACCATGAGAATGACATGTGGGCTAGCCGCATTTAAGGTCTGCATGTCATCGACTCTTAGGCCGGGCACTAAGCCACTGAAGTTCAGTCCTGTGGGCCCCGAGAGGGAAATGTAAATCCTGCGGCAGGCCTTGTGGTGCTCCCGCAGTACGAGCTCGTGCCAAAACTGGAATTTGTTTCTTACTACTACCAACTACTAGTACTAGTAAGGTACACGTGCATTGCACGCATGAGATTCTGGTGGTTTGTGCATTATGCTTCTACATGTGGAGCTTTCTGGATTCTAACATGTGGCAAAATATGGTGGAATGTAAGGTTAGGCAAGTTTGATTAACTTAGGTGAGTGTTTGATTCAAGCCACACCTTAGGCAAGCCACACTAAGGCCCCACATGACATACACACAAAAAATGTGGCAAGATTCCCTTAGGCTTGCCAACTTGTTTCTCTTGTTTTGAAGAACTAATAACTTTGCCTAAGCTTAGTTGTGGAAAAGTTAAGGTCTATTTGATTCAAAGGATTTTCATAGGATCTTTGAAAGATTAGAATCCTTAGGAATTTTTCCTACGTTGGTCGTTTGATTCGTAGGATTGAATCATGTAGAATATTTTCCTAAGGATTCATTTGTACTACGTTTCACAGGAATTCAAACATGCACTCCAACCTCTTCAAAGAAATCCTTTGTTTTTCATGTGACACAATCAAACAAACTCAAATCCTATAGGGATCCAATGAACATGCGATTCCAATCCCACTTTTTTCCTATTCCTGTGTTTCTGCAATCCTATGAATCAAAGAGGCCCTTAGTCATGAATTAAGTTCAACCATGGAGTCTTCTAGATTATACATGTGGCAGAATCTGGTGGATGATATCCAACGGCCAGTAGTGCTCGGATTTGCCATCTTTGTACCGTCGGATTGGCTTCATCCAACGACCAACTTTCAAAGTTTTTCACACACTATATAGGGGGTATAGATATAGATGTTCCGGTCCGTTGCAATGGATCCAAAGTATATATATCTATTTAGTGGAGTGCACTCTAAACACATTATCTATTTATTTTTCTCTAACCTTCCATAGCCATGCAACCAAGCCACATAAGCTTCATGGGTGCCCCCCACATCATATTATTCATACTAAGTTGATTGAAAAAAAAGATAACTCACCCAAAACAAGATCTTCCCGTTTTTTTGTTCCTACGATGTTGTGCCGTGCACGTACCTACTAGTTGTATAGTGGTAGTACTATTAATATAGTATTAGGAGTACAAACTTGGTACTAGTAGGAGTAGTACTAGTACGGAATGCTCCTACTCTATCAACGAGCCCCGTCTGGCACCAAATTTCTTGGCTTCCGTGCTACAGCTAGATCTTCCCCTCGTTTCTGTTTTCCAACCCGGCGGCGGGCAGGGTATCGGTTTGCTCAACAGCGGTACCACATGAAAGTGAAAATGCTAGGCAACACGCCTTCCCTAAGCTATGTGTCGTGCCGGACGGGCCGTGTTCTACTCACGATTCCTGGGTGTGTGGGGGTGCGACGCGAACGTGGCAGGCCTTTTCCTTTTACCAGCAATGTGCCCGTGCGTTGCGACGGATCCAAAGTAGTAGAATAGTAGTATTTGTTCAAAAACTTGAAAGAAGTCACTATTGTTTTTATATACTCCTAATATATTACTCCCTCCGTACCTAAATATTTGTCTTTTTTTGAGATTTCAAATGGACTATCACATACGGATTATATAGACATATTCTAGTGTTTCTAGCAAGATGCCCGCGCGTTGCACGAAGTTGATGGAAAAGGTAAGCACAACTTATAAATTGACAGATGGAGTACTAGTTACAGTGATGCATATAATTAAGCAAAGGGATCGCACATGTCGGTATTGACTGGAACGAGAATGCAACAACACAATAAGAATTAAG
>NC_053027.1:326524163-326548921 GCF_003073215.2 Triticum urartu | reverse complement strand
ATCAAGGTGGCAATGAATAGTATCTCTTTCTATTATGTGATTCACCTAGGGTATGCCTATGTTGTTCATCTTGGGTTGGAAACAAATAGTAAAGCAATCATCATCTGTCTTTTTGTTAAATTAAAGCTATCATCAGCCTGCTATCATTATTTTTGGATCCATCCACTGGTTGTTACCATCACTCTAGATTTCTGCATGCTCTCCTTACATAATCTCACTATATTTTTTCGTATGCATGTCAGATATTGTACACGGTCATGCTAAACATGTAGAGAAAAAGAGAAGAGTTATGCGCGGCAATACAATGTCATGCAGACATCGCTCCATGGTGGGTTCAATGGCAACCCCCCTGCAGATTGTAATCCAGAGGAAGATATGTATTCTTAGGCGGATTCACACGCAGCTGGCCACTCCTATTTACCCCTCGAGGTGTTTGCACTAACTTCGCATGATGATGTTGGTCATATCATGCATATGTTGTTTTACAGTGCCAACTTTCGACATCATATATGTCATCTGCTTAGTTTAGACATGTTCTGTAATGCCACCTATTTAGTTTCTATATCATATATGTAATTTCATCTCTTTTAGCCAGCCATAATATATATGAAATATGCAATGCCATCCTATTTAACCAGGCATCATATATTTGAATGATATCTTGCTAATCCTTTTCTTCATTACATTACCATTTGTCGACAATGTTTGCATATTCAACTACTCTTCCTGTGAATCAGCCATTTGAGTGGGTGATGGAAAAATCTGGAGTGAAAACAAGGTCTTCAGAGTAGACAGTGCTACCTGTCGAAGCAGAACTCTTGTTGGGACCCAATAGCTCCTCAGAGATGGATTCAGAGACAGATGACCAGTCATATTCCCCCACTGAGGTGTATGCTCTAACTTGGCACAGTTATACTGCTCATGTCATGCATATGGTGTCTTGCATTGCATAGTATAGACATCATATACACAATATTCAACACCATGTTCTTAGTTCAGACATCATATATGTGAATGCCCTCTGCTTAGTACATAAATCACAAGTGTGAATTAAATCATGCGATCCTGATTACTTAGATAACATGTATGTGAATTATGTCATGCGAACCTGTTTACTAAAGACATCATATAATTATCTCGTGTCATCCTGTTTAGTTAGTCATCATATCTTTGAATTATGTCATGCTATGCTATCCAGTTTAGATAGACATCATATATGTGAAATTATGTCATGCTATCCTTTTTAGTTAAACAATATACATGTGAACTATTTCATGCCCTCTTTTTCCCACACTATCTATTGCATCTGTCTCTCATACAAGGTATGTACATTCAACTACGTTTCTTGTTTATCATCCATTTGAATTGGAGCGGGTGATGGAAGTATCTAGCGGAGTAAAAACATTGTCTTCAACTAAAACAGTGCTACCTCTTGGTGGAGATAGCACCCTGATGCGGCTTGAACTACGTCGGTATTTCCCCAAAGAGGAAGGGATGATGCAGCACAGCTACGGTAGGCATTTCCCTTAGTGATGAGACCAAGGTTATCGAACCAGTAGGAGAACCACGCAACACCGTGTGAATAGCTCCTGCACATAAAGAACAAATACTTGCAACCCGACGTAAGAGAGGGGTTGTCAATCCCTCACGGGTAAAAAAAATAGGTAAAATTGTAGTAGATTGGATAAATAGATCTTGTGGGAACATGAGATAAAATAAATAAACTAAAATTGCAGCAAGGTATTTTTCGGTTTTTGTATTAATAGATCTGAAAATAAAAGCAAATAAAAATAGATCGCGAAGGCAAATATAATAAAGAAGAGACCCGAGGGTCGTAGATTTCACTAGTGGCTTCTCTCGAGAAAAATAGCAACGGTGGGTAAACAAATTACTGTTGGTCAATTGATATAACTTCAAATAATCATGACAATATCCAGGCAATGATCATTATATAGGCATCATGTCCAAGATTAGTAGCCTGAATCCTGCCTGCATCTACTACTATTACTCCACACATCGAGCGCTATCCAACATGCATCTAGTGTATTATGTTCATGGAGAAATGGAGTAATGCAATAAGAACGATCAAATGATGTAGACAAGATCTATTTATGTAGAAATAGACCCCATCTTGTTATCCTTAATAGCAATGACACATACATGTCGTTTCCCCTTCTATCACTGGGATCAAGCACCGTAAGATCAAACCCATCACAAAGCACCTCTTCCCATGGCAAGAAAAATCGATCTAGTTGGCCTAACTAAAACAAAGATTCGAAGAAGAAATATGAGGCTATAAGTAATCATGCATATAAGAGATCAAAAGACTCAAATAACTTTCATGGATAAAAACATATATCTGGTCATAAACTCAAAGTTCATTGGATCCCAACAAACACACCGCAAAAAGAGACCATTGTATTGAGAGTGAAGAGAGAGAGAGAGAGAGAGGAAGCCAGCTAGCTACTAACTACGGACCCGTAGGTCTACAAAGGACTGCTCACGCATCATTGGAGAGGCACCAATGAGGATGATGAACCCCTCCATGATGGTGTTTAGATTGGATCTGTGGTTTCTGGAACTTGCGGCAGCTGGAATTGATTTTCATCGACTCCCCTAGGGTATCCACGGGTGCCTTCCATACCAACACTTTCAAAGGAATTTATTATTTGAAAACATAAAGTAAATTCATTTTCATTTCAGGACTGGGCATCCCTAATACCTTTGTCGTACTCTCGTGCAACGACAAGTGAATAAACACTCATCTTGATAATAACACATCTAGAATGGAAATATATTAGCCACCCCCTACCGTTTCATGAGCGGTACGAGCACACAAAAGAGAAGTTTGTTTTGAAAATTAGAGAGGGCACATACAAATTTGCTTAGAACAACAAAAGAATACCGCATATAGCTAGGTAGGTATAGTGGACTCATATGGCAAAATTGCTTTAAAGGATTTTGGATGCACAAGTAGTGATCATACTTAGTGCAAAATGAAGGCTAGAACTACAAAAAAAGACACATCCGTGACATTTTGGGCCGAACGAAAAAAAAATCTGTCATACATATGACACTTCTATGACGATAATTGTGACAAAACCCGGTATCATCATGGATGTGGTGGGCTCCTACTTCTATGACAAAAAATCATGACAGAAAATGGGCTTTTCGTCCTGGGCGGGCCGGAGACGCAGCTGCATGACATTTTTTGGGCCGTCCATGACGGAAAAAACCGTGGTAGAAGCGAGGGGGAGGAAAATTTCAGGGAGTTCCCGGTTATGGTGGGAGGTCGGGGGCCGAGCGATGCGCGTTTCTCTCATACACGTATGCGCGTGTGTGCGAGGCATTGGCTCTAACTGAACCCGAGTGAGGCATTGGGCTCTAACTGAACCCGAGCGATTGCACTACAGGCTACGCGTTACTGAACCCGAGCGATCGATCGATGGCTGTTAACTGGACCCGATCGTGCGATTCCTTCGCTACTACTGCTAACTGAAGCCAATCGATGATGCCTCTGGATGAACAATGAGCGTTGCGGGGGGGTTTGGATGAACAGTTCCCGGTGGGGGTGCATGAGCAGGACCCCGTGGTGTTGCCTCTGGATGAACAGAACCCCGATCGATCGAGCCGGTTGGGGCTGGATGAACAGGACCCCATGCAGGGCTGGATGAACAGGACCACCCCGTGGAGGGCAGGATGAACAGTAGACGGTGGAGGGCAGGATGAACAGTAGCCCGTGGAGGGGTGGTTGAACAGGAGCCCGCGGAGAGGGCTGGTTGAACAGTAGCCGGTGAAGTAGCGCGCGATGGAGGCTGGATGAACAGGAGCCCATGGATGAACAGTCGCAGGTGGAGGCTGGAGGAGGTCGACGGTGGATGAACAGTAGCTCGTGGAGGCTGGAGGGCGTCGACGGTGGAGATGAACAGTATCATGTGGAGTCCCGTTTTGCGGTACGCCACACCCCTCCCGATCAACAGGACCCCCGTTTCGACCGCAGCGCTCCAACACAAGTCTGTTTCGTCCGTTTTGCGGTACGCCACACCCCTCCCGATCAACAGGACCCCTGTTTCGACCGTAGGAGGTCCGTTTCGTCTGTTTTGCGGTACGCCAGACCCCTCCTGATGAACAGGATCCCGTTTCGAATGTGGCCGGTCGAACACAAGGCCGTTTCCTCCGTTCTGCGGTACGCCAGGCCTCGTTTCCATCGCCTGTTCCGTCCAAGCCCTCCCGATGAACACGACGCATTCCGTTGCCTCCCCATGAACACGACGCATTCCGTTGCCTCCCCATGAACACGACGACGACGTTGTTTCTCTGTTCCGACCCAGCCATGTACACGAGCCATGGCCGTACATATGCGCGAGTAGGCGTTCGAGACCCCGCCCGTATGTACATATACATGGCTGTATTTTTTTCTTGCACCATGGCCGCTGTACATACGTGTACATGCTACGTGCGCGCCTCTACATCGACCAGTATATATGTACGTACACGTTCGCGATCAGAATGACAACGCTATGTACGCTTCGACCAGGTGGGTCCCGACTGTCAGGCACTTCCTTGCCTACGAAAACATAGCTGGTGGGTCCCAGCAGTCAGGGGGGTGAATCGTTTTGTTTTTTTTTTGTCCGGACGCACTTCCTTGCGTGTGAAGGTGTAGCTGGTGGGTCCCAGCAGTCAGGGGGGAAACGTTTTTTTCGCAAAATACGGTGGCCCGTCCGGTGGGTCCCCGCTGTCAGGTGGAGGAATAATTATTTTGCACGTAATAAGGAGGCACTTCCTTGCTGCGGCCATGGACCCGGCTGTCAGCCTCTCCACGTACAGTCCACGTACGATGGAAGTCATTACTTGACCACGTTGACCACGCTGCGCCAAGAGCACCAGGGTGGTGGACGACGGCGAGGCCTAGGAAGGGGACGACAGGGAGCCGGGGAAGACGCGGTAGTGCAAGCCCGCGCAGAGAGGAGTACGAGGATTTACTGGTTCGGCTGCGGTGTGAGGCTGCCATCGCCACAGGGCCTGGCCAGCGGTGGGAATAGTAGGGGGCAGTGAGGCCTCCGCGGCAGCACAGCCGGCCACGGGAGGCAGGAGCATGTGGCACGACCGGCGCTGCTTTGGGCGGCTTGAGCAAGAAGACCAGAGGTTGAAGAAGCACTACGACCATTGGATGGACATCGTACAGTCAATGGAGCTAGAATCGTTCATATTGACTAAAGTTGACAAAGGCCCCCGTCCCATTCAACTTAGTAGGCCCACAAGTCAGCCTCCCACCATGGTGGGTCCCAGCTAGCAGGGGGAGTATTCATTTTTTTGTGCGTAATAAGGAGGCACTTCCGGTGGGTCCGAGCTAACAGCGGGGGGGAACTTTTTTTCGTGAAATACGCTGGCCCGTCCGGTGGGTCCGAGCAGTCAGGGGGGAAACGTTTTTTTCGCGAAATAAGGTGGCCCGTCCGGTGGGTCCCTGCTGTAAGGTGGAGGAATAATCATTTTGCGCCTAATAAGGAGGCACTTCCTTGCGGCCGCCTGGACCCAGCTGTCAGCCTCTCCACGTACAGTACTCTTCCGATGGAAGTCGGTCGTTGACCACGCCGCGTCGAGAGCACCAGGGCGGTGGTCTGGACGACGGTGAGGCCTAGGAAGGGGATGACGTGGAGCCGGGGAAGACACAGCAGTGGAAGCCCGCACGGAGAGGAGTACAAGGGTTCACTGGTTCGGCTGCGGTGTGAGGCTGCCGTCGCCGCAGAATAACAGGGGGTGTGGGTGAGTGGAGGGATGGCCTGGCCAGCGGTGGGAGTAGTATGGGGGCGGTGAGGCCTCTGTGGCAGCACAGCCGGCCATGGGAGGCAGGAGCAGGCGGCACAACCGGCGCTGCTTTGGGCGGCTGGACCAAGAAGACCAGAGGTTGAAGAAGCACTACGGCCGTTGGATGGACATCGTACGGTCACTAAAGCTACAAAACGTTTATTATTGACTAAGTTGACAAAGCCCTTGGTACGCTCCAACTTAGTAGGCCCACAGGTCAGCCTCCGAAACGGTGCGCCCCAGATGTCAGGGGGAGGAATCATTTTTTGGGCGGCCGAAGCTAAGAATATCCGAGATTGAAGAAGAAGCACGACATCCGTTGGATAGACATCCAACGGCCACTACTGCTAGAACCGTGTGTTGACTATAATAAGTTGGCAAAGCCTTGCATACGCGTCAACTTATTTTTTTTAGGGGACACGTCACTTAGTAGGCCTACAAGTGTGTGGCAGAGAACTTATAGCCCATTTGCGTTTTGTAAGAATGTATAGCCCATTTTGGAATTCTAATGGAATTTACAACAACCCATTTACTACAACCCATTTTCTAGCTAGGACAATGATTAATAATTTCAACCAACCGTCGAAGAAGGAATTCAATAAAATTTCCCACATTTTGATGGGCTCCGAAATATTTTTATCCCGAAATTTCTAGTCAGATTAAATATAAATTTGTATTACGTAAAAATCCAACGAAACATTGCGCGTGCAACAATGAAAAATTAAGATTTTCAAAATCCATAAATAATATTTTATAAACTAATTTCGTGTTTGGTGCATTTTTTTATAGTTACTGCCCACTTTTTATAATTACATCCCATTTATTATTTTTTAAAGCCCATTTTCCTGTTAAGCCTAATGCATCCCTCCTAGGAAAGATTTGCAGCCCAGCGGGGCGGAGAATAACAAGTTGAGCTTGCCTGGGTATGCCTCAAAAAGACGTATAGCTGGGCTAGCCATTTTCATCTTGAAAAAATTAGTACCTGGGATGGATATCTGGTCTGGGCTAGACGGGCCACAGCCCGCCCAGTTAATACCCTGCTCTCCTCTGAACAACAACGAAATCATCGCCAAGAAAAACTCTGCAGTGCTCACACCTCAAAAACACAAATACTGCTCGAGCTGCTTGGTCCCAGCTGTCGGTCGCACCTTGTGCAATTATCTCGTTTATATTGACTACATAGGTTGACAATGGTGTGGGACCGTGATGTCATGAAACCAGGAGAAAGCAAAAAAAAAATATAGTTGTACATAATAAGGGGGCACTTGCATACGTACGGCTATGGCCCTAGTGGGTCCCTAGTGTCATCCAGTTAAAATAAAGTCATCTCATGAATCCTCATGTTCGTTGACGATGTTAACAATGCTCGGCGCCACGGATGGTCTGATACAGCGCCCGCTACTCATTCAGGAAGCCAGGATCATCGGACACCTATGAGCACCTTCGAGAAACTGAGACGGCATGAAACGGTAAGGCCGCGCATGGGAGCTCTAGTTTATTTCAAACCTGTATTAACATACAAGTGTAATTTACTCGTCATCGAAAATAACGCGTAAAATATAGGCGTAATGAAACCGAGGGCCCGAGGTCTGTAAGTAAGACCGGCGGGTTACGCGTGTAATTTGAGAGACCAGTGTATATTTTACGAGCACTGCTATATGGACGACATTACCAGACGATACATGCACGACATGCGTATCATGCCATCCATGGGCAAGGCTGAAACAGCAGCTAACGACTGGATTAGCAATCGTCCGAGTGTCGTTCAGCGTTTTTATCGTGTGTCAAGTACTTCCGGTATTTTACTAGTCGAAATCGACCAACCAAGCGCCTTCGCCTGAGACCATCTGCTTTAATTTACAAGCGTCAGTTTTACAAGCGGTTTTGGTTGGAAAACGACAATCCAATCACGGCCTAATATCATGAGTTGGTCAGAAGATCATATGGTTTCACGTCTAACCTACCCGACTTGTCGTATAGGCTATGAATGAAACATCAAACAATGAACTTCTTAAGCACGGAAACAACAGAAGAGGATGATCTTCTTAACAAGCAAATCACTGGCATTAGATCGACATGCAAAACAATACAAAGCATTATTCTCAGGAGGCACGGTGAACAGCTCGTGATGTCGCATGCCACAACATTCCAAGCTCAACTTTGCAATCAAACACAAGGCCTTGCATAACATAGACAATATTTAGAACAAACTCTTAACACAGGAATATCTCAGCAGAGTAACTATTTACTTCTAAACTGAACACAGGAATAGGAAAAAACACTCGACGCTGCTCACAGCAAGGGCGTCCGACTCAAAAATATCAAATGCATGTCTTCTGGCTAACATCAATGAGCAAATTTTGACAAGGTTTTCCAATTCCAATATATTAAACTAACGTCTTCTTGCTAACATCAATGATTAAACTTTGACAAGCTTTTACCATTCAAAATATGCAATGCCTATGATCATGGAGTCCTGTCGTAGATTTTATACTTGTTTGGGCACTTTTTGCCCAGGGCACTCCACGTATTGTTAAATTGCCAATGGTCTCTGCAGACTAGTCATGTCACCGGTGTCTAATTAATACTCTGTAAAGCTTCTCGGTCATTCCTTCTGTAATGTAGCGCAAACAGTGACTGCTTCTTTCTGCAAAGTGGAACGACCAACTAGACCCAGTAATGTAGCAGTTTGCCTCACACATTGGCTCCTTTTGTGCAGTTCAACTAAAATCGAAGTCGGAATAAAACCGAGCTTTAATTTTGATATCCCTGTAAGCAACAATAGGTATAAGGGAAACAATTACTAAGAAATAACGGTTGATGACTTGTACTCCCAGAAGAAAAGCATCTACTGATCTACTTTATCTTAATGGGAAACAAAGCAGGAGAGTAGCAATTCTCCATCAGTGTGATTCATTCATATTGACTGAGACATTATCTTAACAATGCCTTGTTTCAACATGTATAAAGAACGACAAAGCTTATAAAGGGGGTGATGCTGAATTTGTTGTAACAAAGCAACAAGCATCATGTCTGGGTTGGTCCCATTTTTGTTCACTACTTAATGGGGAAAGACAGCAATACAATAGATTCAATTCATCATTTATTTAAAATAGTACCAATACAAGTAGCACAACATCTCAAAACACAATGCATGATCATGTGGATGAAGGCAAGTACCAACCTATCATGACGCACACAAGATCACGTACGAATCTGCCAACACGAATAGGAAATCCAATCTCGTTTTGTGCAGTTGCACTGAAATCAAGCAAAGTGTTTCGCGTAGCGAAGCAAAATGTCACAATAGCAACAAGTTGAATAGATATCCCTGTATAAACAGAGGCAAAAAAGGAATCAATTACTGGCTAATAAAGGAGGATGAAACATGCGGTCACAAAAATGGTAATCCCGCCAATCCCTAACAAGCGTTGCAGTTTTGAAATAAGATTCAGTAGTTAATTCTGAGAGTGGCATCAATTACTGGCTTATAAAGGGGATGATGCTGAATTTGTTGTAACAAAGCAACAAGCATCATGTCTGGGTTGGTCCCATTTTTGTTCACTACTTAATGGGAAAAGACAGCAATACAATAGCTTCAATTCATCATTTATTTAAAACGGTACCAATACAAGTAGCACAGCATCTCAAAGCACACTGCACAATCATGTGGATGAAGGCCTGTACTGACCTTTCATGAGACGACCAACATAAAATACGAATCTACCAACACGAATAGGAAACCCAATCAAGTTTTGTGCAGTTGCACTGAAATCAAGCAAAGTTGCCGGTGTGACATTTAAGTTTTCTGTAGCAACAAGTTGAATAGATATCCCTGTTTTAAGAGGCAAAAAAGAAAACAATTACTGGCCAATAAAGGAGGATGAAACATGCGGCCACAAAAAGAAGCATCTACCTTATCTTGATGGAAAACAAAGTATAGGACAGTGGCATTTCTAAAATGGTTGCATTGATTCATATTAACAGAGAAATTCTTTTAAAACAGATCAATAGTTAATTCTGAGATTAACAACAGCAAAATAGATGCATGGGACATGCCAGCACCATGTGCATCCACACGTATAAATGGGTGATGCAGAGTATGTAGCCAAGCAGCATATATGCGCTCGTCCCATATTTATTCTCTTTGAACCTTCTTCCTATGTGAGGGCAGCAAATCTAGTCGTGCACAAACTACCCGACCCCCCAGTTTCTTTCCCTTTTCAACAAAGAGATCGGTTCCTTACAGATGTGTGTACTGGGTTACCCCCTTTTTCCCTTTTCGACCTACAAAGCGGCTGGATAGCCAGTCTATACTACTTTCCGCCCCTCCTTTCCTCATTGAACCACGTCCTAGATTCTTGCTCCAGCCCACCGCACCCTTCCTTCCTCTTTGAACCAAGACCTAGATTCGACTACAGATCGAAAAAGATCCACATGCAGCTAGAGCAACGACGGTTTCAAAGAAACTTATACCTTAGGGTCGTCGGGATGTGGCAAGGCGTGCAGCGGGAGGCCGGATCTGCCCACACTAAGTAGGGCAGCGAGGAAGAAGGGGTCGGTGGCCCTCCCGCACAGGCGCTGGGTGAAAGAGAACAGTGCAACCGACAATGGATTGCCTCCCTCGCTGAAGGCAATAGAGTGAACGCTGCACCTCCTCCCCTTCCCGGTGCGATGGGATACGGACGCCTCCTTCACCAGCTGTGAGGGGGGAGAGAGACAAGAGGCCAACGCAGTCTTGTTTAGATCTGGTGAAGAGAGGGTGAGAGACTGTGAATATAGCGAACCCTAGCAAATGTATCTAGACTCATTTTAGTGCTAGATACCTCCGTATCTAGACAAATCTAAGACAAGTAATTTAGAACGGAGGGAGTAACATATATGTAGTGCGGCGAGCGTGTGGAGAGTGCAAACCCTAGTGAACAAGCGTTGAGGATCCCGCTTAGTATATACTACTGTAGTACGGACTGAGCTCCGGTGCCTTCATTGCACCTGCTTTTGGCTGTATGACAGGTGAGCCAGCCACATTTTGGGCCCACCTGTCGTAAAACCCTAGCGAAAATTACACCAACGTGAAAGACGACTGCGTCTCCAACGCAACCAAGGTGAACTGACGAAGCATATCATCTTTGTGCATAACAAGCAAAGAGCACTGATGGAAGACAACTTGTTTTTCGTCGAAAATCGATCAGCTTCACCAGCCGATGCAACCATGAGGCGCAACCATGAGCATCGATAGGTCATCGTAGTGATGCATCATCCATTTGGCATCAAGTTTGGGTGAGGCACCTAAGAAGTTTGATAAATCCTCACTGTGGTCTGTTTCTTCTCAGTAATCAAGCTCGAGGAAGGAAGAACCACGTGGCAGAGGACAGTGAGGCGGAACAACAATGGCCATCCGATTTTGTGCAGTTCCACTAAAATTGAGGAAGACATGCCCGGGTATGGAGACACGCATCGCTGTTTCCAAAAATATAAAAAAGGGTTAGCAACGACATCTCAATTGTCAATAAGAATTAATGAAAAGTACACCAACAAATAGAAGCATCATAATTATCTTGATGGGAACTAAACCAGGATACCCGAGAAAAAAAGCATTTCTTCATTTAACCAGTGATAGTACTACCACCATATGGACAATGACCGCACAACCACCGTGTACTTTTTGTCAAAACAACATGTATACCTCCACCGAGGCATAAATCAGGACAACTTTTTGAGTGGCATTTCCTCTATAATAGTACTAGTAGGCGATGTTGGACCAGCCGACGAACCCTAGCTACTATGCATGGGGAGCTGGGGAGTAGTCGCATAGAAGAAAACCCGCACACAGCGACCTGGGGAGCTGGACCAGTACAAGAAGTTATACCTCAGGTGGGCGAGATGTCGTTTAGGCGGGCAGGCGGGATCTGCCCACACGACGGCAGCGAACAAGGGCGCGGACGATCTTCGTCCGCGCCAGCGCCGGCTCCGAGAGGACGGTGCGCATCGGCTTCCTCCGTCGCCGACGGCGACAACGTCAACGCTGCACCTCCTCACCTCCCGCGGCGGACGGGATTCGGCTGGATCTGTGACCACCGGTGAGGAGAGAGATAGAGTGGACATTGTCATCTTGTTTTGATATGGAGAGGATGAGAGAGCGAGACGCGAGAAACTCTATTAAACAAGAGGCTATAATGGAGTAAAAAAATCTCTCCATAGCAGTGGTTTTAAATAGAATACGCGCGTTCTCGGAAAAAAGAAACGAAAACTGGCGGACAATTTTTTAAGGGTCTGTCTAGGACACATCTAGATGTGACATAGTTATGTCACATATAAGTTGATGTCCACTATGTTTGTGGTCTTTTCCTAGTTTTTTTTATTTCTTGTTGCTACATTATATACTTGTGGGAGCTTAGATGTGATATCCTTAAATAACATCTAGATGTGAATTAGACAAACTGATTTTCTAACGTACCAAGAAAGAAAACTCGATCAAAAACACGCCCCCGCTTCCAGGTCGCGAGAGTCATCGCGCACACACACATAGACATAGACATGCATATTCGTGTTTACGTAAAATTCCATCTCCATCTCCATCTCCAATCATATTTGTCCAACTGGCACATTATTTACGTTGTTAATTATATACGCAGCAATATTAATGTACAGCATCTCTTGTTTGCGCACGTCCGGACCGCTGCCACGGCCGGTCCTGACAAACCCGAACCCTCTTCATCACCCACGCGTGCTTCCCACCCGAAACAGTCAGTGCCGCATTCATGCCCGGCCAGAGCGGACGCGACCTCTCACTAGCGTCGGCATTGATTGCGGCGCGCCGGACGAGAGAGCGTCGCCCACGCCGCTTCCGGGTGCACGCGGCTGCTCCGCGTTCAAAGGTCGCAATAGCCGGCTACAACATGTGTGATCTCTTCCAGTAGTAAGTTCTTGGGAGTCCGTGCTACAGCTAGTTGTCCTCCCCCAACTCGTCAATCTCTTCCAGTAGTGCTAGTACTCCATGGCGCGATCCATCAACAAGCAGGCGGGAAAGTTTTGCGGTGAGTGGCATGCCAAGCGACCGTGTGGGGTCGAGCCGTGGAGGAGGGTGAGACACGAACATGACAGACGTGATTTAAATGTTGGTTTTGCTCGATGGCGCAATCCAACGAAACGAAACGTTGGTTTCTCTCCGTTTCCATTTTTTCTCCGAAAAAACGGAAACTTTTCCACTCCATTTTCATTCCTATTCCAAGGTTGCCCCGTTACAACATTCCATCAAATACAAAGGAAAACTAACACGCATGCTGATGCATCTCAATGATTCACAGATCATAGCCAATATTTACTTCACAACTAAAGAAAAAAGTTGTGAGAGCGTGTACGATAGAAAAACTACTGATGGGGTCACTACGACTTAAACCCTAAACCCTAAACATGATTTAATTTCCTGGCCAGGTAGAACCTGTCGAAGGAAAGACGGATGGCACCCTCGGATCATACGATGCTTTTGTGCAGTTCCACTAAAATCGACCTGAGCATCCCTGATGGCAAAGATATTGAAGAAGTGTGATTAGAATAATAGTACTGGCACTAGTTCATGAGACATAAACTCATCACAAGTAGAAGCCGGTAGAAGTAGAGAAAGATCGACATGGAGATGGAGCTACGGCAGTGGAGCAAGCCGACTCCAAAAGGAAGATGGACTACCTGGGACGTCGGGCTGTAGCTAGAAGGGCGGTTGGGATGCGGCATCGGCCCATACCGCGGTGACCCCCGATTGGGACGCACCGACTGTGGGTTTTCTCCCTCGCCGATGTCGACCGCGTCTATGCAGAACATTGTTCCCTTCCCCCAGCTGCGGGATCAGGCCCGTCGTTCTATGCTTGTGAAGAGAGCAACCTAAGCAAGCAGGCTTGTAGCTTAGGCTCCTGCTAGTGTATATATAGTGGTTTTCTTTTTCTCTCCATATCAACCATTTTATATTGCGTACGTGTCATTCAAGAGTGAAATGATGGTTGCTTCTTCCGACTAACTTACTGTGTGATTTGACTGCTCCTTAGTGGCCCCTACACGTACTCCCCCTATGTGTATGCAACAGTCACACGTACACATGGACGCAAAAACGCGCGCGACGCCCTAATGCATGCATGTCCGAGCACATGACGGAACACACACGGTCACGCTCAAGTGATCAACCTACACGTGCATGCACACACATACTCAGTCAGGGTGAGCTAGTGACCGTATGAACACCGGAAAATATATATATTGAGCGCAATGAGCGTATTATGAAGTCCACTGACCGTATTTTTACAAATATACAGTGACAGACAGTGTATTTATCTCGTTTGAAATTAAGCCATATTAACCGGAGAGGAGGCAGCATGGACTAGCATTACTTTGCTGTGTCCCGTCAACTTGCCGAACAAGGAGAAGGTTGCAGGGCGGGAGAAGCTTGCGCGTGGTGGCTCGTAGGACAAGGAGAAACTTTTGACTAATGCAAGCTCTCCCTCGCTCAGGCGGTGGACGTGCAACAGTTAATTCGGTGTCAGATTGCCAGAAGCATACACTATACTACTAGTGCTATTATTGTTCGACTTCCCGAACAGCCAAGCGCAAAGTTCACTGGTACTACTACTACTATTGTCCATAAAGGTACGTACTATACTAGTACTACTAGGAACCGGATGGAGGAGCGTCTGCACTCTTATTATAATTTTAAAATGTGATAAAGCAATCTTCAACACATTTGGTTCTCTTCGAGGGTTCTCGCATGTGATAATGGAAGTTGATTGCATGGAACACTCGCCACAATTCTCGCTTAATTCTGGCTCATATCCTATTACAAATAGTAGCGCTCAGTAATATTTCCTCTTTTTTTGTTATTCAGCATGTAAACAGGTCAGAAAACCTTGCGGCGCATCTTCGTGCGAACCGTGCTTGCTGCACTTTGAATGTGGCCGAGAGCTGGCTTGATGAAACACCTCACTTCCTACTTCTTTTTTTGCGGGGTACCTCGCTTCCTAGTGACCAGTGTCTTGGCTGATCGTCCTAAGTATGGTTATATATGAATAAAGCTCTCTCATTTACCCGCAAAAAAGATTAAGCCATATTAACCGGAAAGGAGGGAGTATGGACTAGCACTACTTTTTGGTGTGTCCCGTCAACTCGCAGAATGAGGAGAAGCTTGCAGGACAAGGTGAAGCTCGCTTATGCCTTTTGACTAATGCAACCTACCCTCGGTGGACATGCATCAGTCCATTCGGTGTCAGATTGTCAGAGGCATACACTGTAGTACCCAACATGCGGAGTACCATCATTGTTCGACTTCACGAAGGGGCGAAGAGCCAAGCGCAGTAGTACGCGTACTTGGTTTTGCACCTTCATACTACTCCACCCTCCTTCACAGTTTACAGGGCGCACTTCATTATGATGCATTTCTATCAATGCATTTCCACCACCAGAGAGACTTTAGACGCGTTTGGTATAATGCTCAATTAATCAGGGCGTGGTAACCGCAATCAAGTCCACAATTTTCTCTCCATGTATTGTACTACTACGGAGTGCATGCATGTGTGTACCTGGGGTGGAAGCACTGCATGCATGTGTGTACGCATTATTCCCTCTAGTAATAGACGTCGTGCTATAACTACCAATGCTATTTTTCACGCCGATCGCTAGTCGCCTTGGTCCCACGGATTTTTTTTCTTTTTTCTGAAGCGCGCTGTATAAACAGTGACGGATGGAGTAGTATGAGCGGATTCAAAGAAGAGGGTATTGATGGTTTCTTCTTCAGAGCAACTTACAGTGGGAAAGGTGGGGCTTATGATTTGACTGCTCATTACTCACTATTAATGCGGCGCAACGACCGGGCTGAGTCTCCCATGCGGTTGTGCACTACCCCCTCGGTTCTTAAATATACTCCGGAGTATTTGTCTTTCTAGAGATTTCAACGAGTAACTACTCTCTCTCTCTCAAATATTTGTCTTTTTAGAGATTTCAAATGGACTGGCACATACGGATGTATATAGACATATTTTAGAGTGTAGATTCACTCATTTTGCTCCGTATGTAGTCACTTGTGAAATCTCTTAAGACGAATAGAATATTTAGGGACGGAGGGAGTACACATACGAAGCAAAATGAGTGAATCTACACTCTAAAAATATGCCGTTTTGAAATTTGTAAAAAGACAAATATTTAGGAAACCGAAAGGAGTATAATTTTGTGCATGGCACATGGACCCGGATGATGAAGTGGCTTCTGGCAATGCTATCAAGCTTCCATCATTTGTTTACATAATTGACATACTATACAAATAATTTTCCAGCGACATGAAATTGTACAATGGTGTCAGCTTTCAGCTTTTGTTTCACATGTCTTGCCATCGATGCTCTTTCGGAAACATATAAAAAAACTAACTTCCTTGCTAATGCATGTCAATTATTAGCAGATCAGAGCTAATAATTACATCACAACTGAAGACAAAGTTGTGAGAAGGTGTTAAATTAAAATTGATCCATGCTTTCATTGGCAGCAACGTCCCCCCAGCTTTGTCTAAATCATCAAGGCATGTTAGGGAAAAAAGTAGCTGTCTGGAGCATGCAACATTCCGATCATTTTGTGCAGTTCCACTAAAATAGAGCGTAAGCGTCCCTGTTCCAAAGATATCAAGTGTGATTACGATAATAGAGGACTGTTGACGAAACAATAAACACACAAATAGAAGCCGGTCACCTTTGCAGTCTCTCTTAAGACTAACTAGTTGGAGAAGATTAGGCTCGGAGTTGGAATGAGGAGGATAAAGCAAAACCAATCTCCCTTTGTGCAAGTCGCACTGAAAATGTAGAGACGTTGCCCGTGGTGACATTTTAGTAACAACTGCAAAAACACTCTTAAGAAAAAAGTGATTTGTGCAGTCACCAAAAGGTCGCAATAGCAACGTGAAATGGATAGCCCTGTTTGCAAAAAGAGGTAGAAACGAAACAAATACTGGCCAATAACAGTTGATGACACATGCGACAACAAAAAAGAAGCATATTCCTTGTCCTAAGGGAAGATAACAACACGGTTGTGTTTGTCTAAAATGGTGTGAGGACGAGAATGCAATATGGAAAGTATGTCGGACGAGTGACGTTTTGGGCAAAGAACTATGGAAGATCCACATGCAACGACTGTTGGGGAACGTAGTAATTTCAAAAAAATTCCTACGCACACGCAAGATCATGGTGATGCATAGCAACGAGAGGGGAGAGTGTTGTCCATGTACCCTCGTAGACCGAAAGTGGAAGCGTTAGCACAACGCGGTTGATGTAGTCGTACGTCTTCACGGCCCGGCCGATCAAGCACCGAAACTGCGGCACCTCCGAGTTCTAGCACACGTTCAGCTCGATGACGATCCCCGGACTCCGATCCAGCAGAATGTCGGGGAAGAGTTCCGTCAGCACGACGGTGTGGTGACGATCTTGATGTTCTACTGTCGCAGGGCTTTGCCTAAGCACCACTACAATATTATCGAGGACTATGGTGGAGGGGGGCACCGCACACGGCTAAGAGATCAATGATCAACTGTTGTGTCTTTGGGGTGCCCCCTGCCCCCGTATATAAAGGAGTGGAGGAGGGGGAGGGCCGGCCCTCTCTATGGCGCGCCCTAGGGGAGTCCTACTCCCACCGGGAGTAGGATTCCCCCTTTCCTAGTAGAACTAGGAACCCTTCCAAGTAGTAGGAGTAGGAGGGAAGGAAAGGGAAGGGAAAAGGAGAAGGAAGGGGGCGCCCCCCTCCCTAGTCCAATTCGGACCAGCCCATGGGGAGGGGTGCGGCCACCCTTTGAGGCCTTTCTCTCCTTTCCCGTATGGCCCATTAAGGCCCAATACGAATTCCCGTAACTTCCCGGTACTCCCGAAAATACCAGAATCACTCAGAACCTTTCTGATGTCCGAATATAGTCGTCCAATATATCGATCTTTACGTCTCGACCATTTCGACACTCCTCGTCATGTCCCTGATCTCATCCGGGACTCCAAACTCCTTCGGTACATCAAAACACATAAACTCATAATATAACCGTCATCGAAACCTTAAGCGTGCGGACCCTACGGGTTCAAGAACAATGTAGACATGACCGAGACACGTCTTCGGTCAATAACCAATAGCGGAACCTGGATGGTCATATTGGCTCCCACATATTCTACGAAGATCTTTATCGGTCAAACCGCATAACAACATACGTTGTTCCCTTTGTCATTGGTATGTTACTTGCCCGAGATTCGATCGTCGGTATCTCAATACCTAGTTCAATCTCGTTACTGGCAAGTCTCTTTACTCGTTCCGTAATACATCATCCCGCAACTAACTCATTAGTTGCAATGCTTGCAAGGCTTATAGTGATGTGCATTACCGAGTGGGCCCAGAGGTACCTCTCTAACAATCGGAGTGACAAATCCTAATCTCGAAATACGCCAACCCAACAAGTACCTTCAGAGACACCTGTAGAGCACCTTTATAATCACCCAGTTACGTTGTGACGTTTGGTGGCACACAAAGTGTTCCTCCGGTAAACGGGAGTTGCATAATCTCATAGTCATAGGAACATGTATGAGTCATGAAGAAAGTAATAGCAACAAACTAAACGATCAAATGCCAAGCTAACGGAATGGGTCAAGTCAATCACATCATTCTCCTAATGATGTGATCCCATTAATCAAATGACAACTCATGTCTATGGTTAGGAAACATAACCATCTTTGATCAACGAGCTAGTCAAGTAGAGGCATACTAGTGACACTCTGTTTGTCTATGTACACACACATGTATTATGTTTCCAGTTAATACAATTCTAGCATGAATAATAAACATTTATCATGATATAAGGAAATAAATAATAACTTTATTATTGCCTCTAGGGCATATTTCCTTCAGTCTCCCACTTGCACTAGAGTCAATAATCTAGTTCACATCGCCATGTGATTTAATATCAATAGTTCACATCATCATGTGATTAACACCCAAAGGGTTTACTAGAGTCAATAATCTAGTTCACATCGCCATGTGATTAATACCCAAAGAGTATTAAGGTGTGATCATGTTTTGCTTTTGAGGGAAGTTTAGTCAATGGGTCTGCCACATTCAGATCCGTATGTATTTTGCAAATTTCTATGTCAACAATGCTCTGCACGGAGCTACTCTAGCTAATTGCTCCCACTTTCAATATGTATGTAGATTGAGACTTAGAGTCATCTGGATCAGTGTCAAAACTTGCATCGACGTAACCCTTTACGACGAACCTTTTGTCACCTCCATAATCGAGAAACATATCCTTATTCCACTAAGGATAATTTTGACCAATGTCCAGTGATCTACTCCTAGATCAGTATAGTACTCCCTTGCCAAACTCAGGGCCGGGTATACAATAGGTCTGGTACACAGCATGGCATACTTTATAGAACCTATGGCTGAGGCATAGGGAATGACTTTCATTCTCTCTCTATCTTCTGTCGTGGTCGTGTTTTGAGTCTTTCTCAGTTTCACACCTTGTAACACAGGCAAGAAATCTTTCTTTGACTGTTCCATTTTGAACTACTTCAAAATCTTGTCAAGGTATGTACTCATTGAAATAACTTATCAAGTGTCTTGATCTATCTCTATAGATCTTGATGCTCAATATGTAAGAAATTTCACCGAGGTCTTTCTTTGAAAAACTCCTTTTCAAACACTCCTTTATGCTTTGCAGAATAATTCTACATTATCTCCGATCAACAATATGTTATTCACATATACTTATCAGAAATGTTGAAGTGCTCCCACTCACTTTCTTGTAAATACAGGCTTCACCGCAAGTCTGTATAAAACTATATGCTTTGATCAACTTATCAAAGCGTATATTCCAACTCCGAGATGCTTGCACCAGTCCATAGATGGATCGCTGGAGCTTGCATATTTTGTTAGCACCTTTAGGATTGACAAAACCTTCTAGTTGCATCATATACAACGCTTCTTTAATATATCCTTTAAGGAATGCAGTTTTGTTTATCCATTTGACAGATTTCATAAAATGCGGCAATTTGCTAACCTGATTCGGACAGACTTAAGCATAGATACGAGTGAGAAACTCTCATCATAGTCAACACCTTGAACTTGTCAAAAACCTTTTTGCAACAATTCTAGCTTTGTAGATAGTAACACTACTATCAGCGCCCGTCTTCCTCTTGAAGATCCATTTATTTTCCATGGCTTGCCGATCAACGGGCAAGTCAACCAAAGTCCACACTTTGTTCTCATACATGGATCCCATCTCAGATTTCATGTCCTCAAGCCATTTCGCGGAATCTGGGCTCATCATCGCTTCCTCATAGTTCGTAGGTTCATCATGGTCAATTAACATGATCTCCAGAACAGGATTACCATACCACTCTGGCGCGGATCTCACTCTGGTTGACCTTACGAGGTTCGGTAGTAACTTGATCTGAAGTTACATGATCATCATCATTAGCTTCCTCACTAATTGGTGTAGGAGTCACAGAGACAGATTTCTGTGATGAACTACTTCCAATAAGGGAGCAGGTACAGTTACCTCATCAAGTTCTACTTTCCTCCCACTCACTTCTTTCGAGAGAAACTCCTTCTCTAGAAAGGATCCATTCTCGGCAACGAATATCTTGCCTTCGGATCTGTGATAGAAGGTGTACCCAACATTTTCTTTTGGGTATCCTATGAAGACGCACTTCTCCGATTTGGGTTTGAGCTTATCAGGTTGAAACTTTTTCACATAAGCATTGCAACCTCAAGCTTTAAGAAATGACAGCTTAGGTTTCTTGCCAAACCATAGTTCATACGGTGTCGTCTCAACGGATTTAGATGGTGCCCTATTTAACGTGAATGTAGATGTCTCTAATGCATAACCCCAAACGATAGCGGTAAATCAGTAAGAGACGTCATAGATCGCACCATATCTAATAAAGCACGGTTACGACGTTCGGACACACCATTACACTGTGGTGTTCTAGGTGGCGTGAGTAGTGAAACTATTTCACATTGTTTTAACTGAAGGCCAAACTCGTAACTCAAATATTTTACTTCTGGGATCATATCGTAGAAACTTTTATTTTGTTACGATGATTCTCCACATCACTCTGAAATTCTTTGAACTTTTCAAATGTTTCAGACTTGTGTTTCATCAAGTAGATATACTCATATCTGCTCAAATCATATGTGAAGATCAGAAAATAATGATACCTACCGCGAGCTTCAATATTCATCAGACCACATACATCAGTATGCATGATTTCCAACAAATCTGTTGCTTGCTGCATTGTTCCGGAGAACAGAGTCTTAGTCATCTTGCCCATGAGGCATGGTTCGCAAACATCAACTGATTCATAATCAAGTGATTCCAAAAGTCCATCAGCATGGAGTTTCTTCATGCGCTTTACACCAATATGACCTAAACGGCAGTGCCACAAATAAGTTGCACTATCATTATTAACTTTGCATCTTTTGGTTTCAATATTATGAATATGTGTATCACTACGATTGAGATCTAACGAACCATTTTCATTGGGTGTGTAACCATATATGTAAACAGAACAACAATTTATTCTCTTACTTAAATGAATAACCGTATTGCAATAAACATGATCAAATCATATTCATGCTCAATGCAAACACCAAAGAACACTTATTTAGGTTCAACACTAATCCCAAAAGTATAGGGAGTGTGCGATGATGATCATATCAATCTTGGAACCACTTCCAACACACATCGTCACTTCACCCTTAACTAGTCTCTGTTCATTATGCAACTCCCGTTTCGAGTTACTACTCTTAGCAACTGAACTAGTATCAAATACCGAGGGGTTGCTACAAATACTAGTAAAGTACACATCAATAACATGTATATCCAATATACCTTTGTTCACCTCGCCATCCTTCTTATCCGCCAAATACTTGGGGCAGTTCCGCTTCTAGTGACCAGTCCCTTTGCAGTAGAAGCACTCAGTTTCAGGCTTAGGTCCAGACTTGGGTTTTTCACTTGAGCAGCAACTTGCTTGCCATTCTTCTTGAAGTTCCCCTTTCCGCCCTTTGTCCCTTTACTTGAAACTAGTGGTTTTGTCAACCATCAACACTTGATGTTTCTCTTGATTTCTACCTTCGCCGATTTTTGCATCGCGAAGAGCTTGGGAATTGTTTTCGTCATCCCTTGCATATTATAGTTCATCACTAAGTTCTACTAACTTGGTGATGGTGACTAGAGAATTCTGTCAATCACTATTTTATCTGGAAGATTAACTCCCACTTGATTCAAGCGATTGTAGTACCCAGACAACCTGAGCACATGCTCACTGCTTAAGCTATTCTCCTCCATCTTTTAGCTATAGAACTTGTTGGAGACTTCATATCTCTCAACTCGGGTATTTGCTTGAAATATTAACTTTAACTCCTAGAACATCTCATATGGTCCATGACGTTCAAAACGTCTTTGAAGTCCCGATTCTAAGCCGTTTAAGCATGGTGCACTAAACTATCAAGTAGTCATCATATTGAGCTAGCCAAACGTTCATAACGTCTGTATCTGCTCCTGCAATAGGTCTGTCACCTAGCGGTGCATCAAGGACATAATTCTTCTGTGCAGCACTGAGGATAAACCTCAGATCACGGATCCAATCCGCATCATTGCTACTAACATCTTTAAACTTAGTTTTCTCTAGGAACATATAAAAATTAAACGGGGAGCAACATCGCGAGCTCTTGATCTACAACATAGATATGCTAATACTACCAGGACTAAGTACATGATAAATTAAAGTTCAATTAATCATATTACTTAAGAACTCCCACTTAGATAGACATCCCTCTAATCATCTAAGTGATCACGTGATCCAAATCAACTAAACCATAACCGATCATCACGTGAAATGGAGTAGCTTTCAATGGTGAACATCACTATGTTGATCATATCTGCTATATGATTCATGCTCGACCTTTTGGTCTCAGTGTTCCGGGGCCATATCTGCATATGCTAGGCTCGTCAAGTTTAACCTGAGTATTCCGTGTGTGCAAAACTAGCTTGCGCCCGTTGTAGATGGACGTAGAGCTTATCACACCCGATCATCAAGTGGTGTCTGGGCACGACGAACTTTGGCAACGGTGCATACTCAGGGAGAACACTTTTATCTTGAAATTTAGTGAGAGATCATCTTATAATGCTACCGTCATAACTAAGCAAGGTAAGATGTATAAAAGATAAACATCACATGCAATCAAAATATGTGACATGATATGGCCATCATCATATTGTGCCTTTGATCTCTATCTCCAAAGCATCGTCATGATCTCCAACGTCACCGGCATGACACCATGATCTCCATCATCTTGATCTATATCAATGTGTTGTCACATGGTCGTCTCGCCAACTATTGCTCTTGCAACTATTGCTATCGCATAGCGATAAAGTAAAGCAATTATTTGGCACTTGCATCTTATGCAATAAAGAGACAACCATAAGGCTTCTGCCAATTGCCGATAACTTCAACGAAACATGATCATCTCATACAACAACTTATATCTCATCACATCTTGACCATATCACATCACAACATGCCCTGCAAAAACAAGCTAGACGTCCTCTACTTTGTTGTTGCAAGTTTTACGTGGCTGCTACGGGCTTAGCAAGAACTGTTCTTACCTACGCATCAAAACCACAACGATAGTTTGTCAAGTTGGTGATGTTTTAACCTTCGCAAGGACCGGGCATAGCCACACTCGGTTCAACTAAAGTTGGAGAAACTGACACCCGCCAGCCACCTGTGTGCAAAGCATGTCGATAGAACCAGTCTCGTGTAAGCGTACGCGTAATGTCGGTCCGGGCCGCTTCATCCAACAATACCGCCGAACCAAAGTATGACATTCTGGTAAGCAGTATGACTTATATCGCCCACAACTCACTTGTGTTCTACTCGGGCATATAACATCAACGCATAAAACTAGGCTCGGATGCCACTGTTGGGGAACGTAGTAATTTCAAAAAAATTCCTACGCACACACAAGATCATGGTGATGCATAGCAACGAGAGGGGAGAGTGTTGTCCACGTACCCTCGTAGACCGAAAGCGTAAGCGTTAGCACAACGCGGTTGATGTAGTCGTACGTCTTCACGGCCCGACCGATCAAGCACCGAAACTACGGCACCTCCGAGTTCTAGCACACGTTCAGCTCGATGATGATCCCCGGACTCTGATCCAGCAGAATGTCGGGGAAGAGTTCCGTCAGCACGACGGTGTGGTGACGATCTTGATGTTCTACTGTCGCAGGGCTTTGCCTAAGCACCACTACAATATTATCGAGGACTATGGTGGAGGGGGGCACCGCACACGGCTAAGAGATCAATGATCAACTGTTGTGTCTTTGGGGTGCCCCCTGCCCCCGTATATAAAGGAGTGGAGGAGGGGGAGGGCCGGCCCTCTCTATGGCGCGCCCTAGGGGAGTCCTACTCCCATCGGGAGTAGGATTCCCCCTTTCCTAGTAGAACTAGGAACCCTTCCAAGTAGTACGAGTAGGAGGGAAGGAAAGGGAAGGGAAAAGGAGAAGGAAGGAAGGGGGCGCCCCCCTCCCTAGTCCAATTCGGACCAGCCCATGGGGAGGGGTGCGGCCACCCTTTGAGGCCTTTCTCTCCTTTCCCGTATGGCCCATTAAGCCCCAATACGAATTCCCGTAACTCCTCGGTACTCCCGAAAATACCCGAATCACTCGGAACCTTTCCGATCTCTGAATATAGTCGTCCAATATATCGATCTTTACGTCTCGACCATTTCGAGACTCCTCGTCATGTCCCCGATCTCATCCGGGACTCCGAACTCCTTTGTTACATCAAAACACATAAACTCATAATATAACTGTCATCGAAACCTTAAGTGTGCGGACCCTACGGGTCCGAGAACAATGTAGACATGACCGAGACACGTCTCCGGTCAATAACCAAT
>NC_053027.1:326501563-326523163 GCF_003073215.2 Triticum urartu | reverse complement strand
TGCATATTTTGGCTTCAACATTATGAATATGTGTATCACTACTATCGAGATTCAACAAGAATAGACCACTCTTTAAGGGTGCATGACCATAAAAGATATTACTCATATAAATAGAACAACCATTATTCTCAGATTTAAATGAATAACCGTCTCACATCAAACAAGATCCAGATATAATGTTCATGCTTAACGTTGGCACCAAATAACAATTATTTAGGTCTAAAACTAATCCCGAAGGTAGATGTAGAGGTAGTGTGCCGACGGCGATCACATCGACTTTGGAACCATTTCCCACGCGCATCGTCACCTCGTCCTTAGTCAGTCTTCGCTTAATCCATAGTCCCTGTTTCGAGTTGCAAATATTAGCAACAGAGCCAGTATCAAATACCCAGGTGCTACTGCGAGCTCTGGTAAGGTACACATCAATAACATGTATATCACATATACCTTTGTTCACTTTGCCATCCTTCTTATCCGCCAAATACTTGGGGCAATTCCGCTTCCAGTGACCAGTCTGTTTGCAGTAGAAGCACTCAGTCTCAGGCTTAGGTCCAGACTTGGGTTTCTTCTTCTGAGAAACAACTTTTTTGCCGTTCTTCTTGAAGTTCCCCGTCTTCTTCCCTTTGCCCTTTTTCTTGAAACGGGTGGTCTTATTGACCATCAACACTTGATGCTCCTTCTTGATTTCTACCTCCGCAGCCTTTAGCATCGTGAAGAGCTCGGGAATAGTCTTATTCATACCTTGCATATTATAGTTCATCACAAAGCTTTTGTAGCTTGGTGATAGTGATTGAAGAACTCTGTCAATGACACTATCAACAGGAAGATTAACTCCTATTTGAGTCAAGTGATTATGATACCCAGACATTTTGAGTATATGCTCACTGACAGAACTATTCTCCTCCATCTTGCAGGTATAGAACTTATTGGAGACTTCATATCTCTCAATCCGGGCACTTGCTTGAAATATTAACTTCAACTCCTGGAACCTCTCATATGCTCCATGACGTTCAAAACATCGTTGAAGTCCCGGTTCTAAGCCGTAAAGCATGGCACCCTGAACTATTGAGTAGTCATCAGCTTTACTCTGCCAAACGTTCTTAACGTTGTCAGCAGCATCTGCAGCAGGCCTGGCACCCAGCGGTGCTTCCAGGACGTAATTCTTCTGTGCAGCAATGAGGATAATCCTCATGTTACGGACCTAGTCCATGTAATTGCTACCATCATCTTTCAACTTTGCTTTCTCAAGGAACGCATTAAAATTCAACGGAACAACAGCACGGGCCATCTATCTACAACAACATAGATAAGCAAAATACTATCAGGTACTAAGTTCATGATAAATTTAAGTTCAATTAATCATATTACTTAAGAACTCCCACTTAGATAGACATCCCTCTAAGTGGTCACGTGATCCATATCAACTAAACCATAACCGATCATCATGTGAAATGGAGTAGTTTTCAATGGTGAACATCACTATGTTGATCATATCTACTATATGATTCACGCTCGACCTTTCGGTCTCAGTGTTCCGAGGCCATATCTGCATATGCTAGGCTCGTCAAGTTTAACCCGAGTATTCTGCGTGTGCAAAACTGGCTTGCACCCGTTGTAGATGGATGTAGAGCTTATCACACCCGATCATCACGTGGTGTCTCGACATCACGAACTTTGGCAACGGTGCATACTCAGGGAGAAGACTTTTATCTTGAAATTTAGTGAGAGATCATCTTATAATGCTACCGTCAAACAAAGCAGAATAAGATACATAAAGGATAAACATCACATGCAATCAATATAAGTGATATGATATGGCCATCATCATCTTCTGCTTGTGATCTCCATCTCCGGAGCACCGTCATGATCACCACCGTAACCGGCGCGACACCTTGATCTCCATCGTAGCATCGTTGTCGTCTCGCCAACTATTGCTTCTGCGACTATCGCTACCGCTTAGTGACTAAGTAAAGTAATTACAGGGCGATTGCATTGCATACAATAAAGCGACAACCATATGGTTCCTGCCAGTTGCCGACAACTCCATTACAAAACATGATCATCTCATACAATAAATATAGCATCATGTCTTGACCATATCACATCACAACATGCCCTGCAAAAACAAGTTAGACGTCCTCTACTTTGTTGTTGCAAGTTTTATGTGGCTGCTACGGGCTGAGCAAGAACCGTTCTTACCTACGCATCAAAACCACAACGATAGTTCGTCAAGTTGGTGTTATTTTAACCTTCTCAAGGACCGGGCGTAGCCACACTCGGTTCAACTAAAGTTGGAGAAACTCACACCCGCCAACCACCTGTGTGCAAAGCACGTCAGTAGAACCAGTCTCGCGTAAGTGTACGCGTAATGTCGGTCCGGGCCGCTTCATCCAACAATATCGCCGAACCAAAGTATGACATGCTGGTAAGCAGTATGACTTGTATCGCCCACAACTCATTTGTGTTCTACTCGTGCATATAACATCTACGCATAAAACCTGGCTCGGATGCCACTATTGGGGAACGTAGTAATTTCAAAAAAATTCCTACGCACACGCAGGATCATGGTGATGCATAGCAACGAGAGGGGACAGTGTCGTCCACGTACCCTCGTAGACCATTAAGCGGAAGCATTATGACAACGCGGTTGATGTAGTCGTAAGTCTTCACGATCGACCGATCCTCGGTACTGAACGGCACCTCCGCGTTCAGCACACGTTCAGCTCGGTGACGTCCCGCGAACTCACAATCCACTAGAGCTCGGGGAAGAATTTCGTCAGCACGACAGCGTGGTGACGATGTTGATGAAGCTACCGTGGCAGGGCTTCGCCTAAACACCGCTATAGTATGACCGAGGTGGATTATGGTGGAGAGGGCACCGCACACGGCTGGGAGAGATCTTTGTGAACAACTTGTGTGTCTAGAGGTGCCCCCCTGCCCCTGTATATAAAGGAGCAAGGGGGAGGTCGGCCGGCCCTTGTTGGCGTGCCTAGGAGTACTCCTACTAGGAGGGGGAAAGGCAGGGAGAGAAAGAGAAGGAAAGGGGGGCTCCGCCCCCCTTCTCCTAGTCCAATTCGGACAAGGGGAAGGGGCGCGCTGCCTGCCCTAGGCCGGCCCCTCTCTCTTTCCCTTATGGCCCAACAAGGCCCATTAGTCCCCGGGGGGTTCCGGTAACCCCTCCGGTACTCCGGTAAAATCCCGATTTCACACGGAACTATTCCGATGTCCAAATGTAGGCTTCCAATATATCAATCTTTATGTCTCGACCATTTCGAGACTCCTCGTCATGTCCGTGATCACATCCGGGACTCCGAACCACCTTCAGTACATCAAAACATATAAACTCATAAAACTGATCGTCACAGAACTTTAAGCGTGCGGACCGTACGGGTTCGAGAACTATGTAGACATGACCGAGACACGTCTCCGGTCAATAACCAATAGTGGAACCTGGATGCTCATATTGGTTCCTACATATTCTACGAAGATCTATCTCGGTCAAACCGCACAACACTATACGTTGTTCTCTTTGTCATCGGTATGTTACTTGCCCGAGATTTGATCGTCGGTATCCAATACCTAGTTCAATCTCATTACCGGCAAGTCTCTTTACTCGTTCCGTAATACATCACCCCGTAACTAACTCATTAGTTATCATGCTTGCAAGGCTTATAGTGATGTGTATTACCGAGAGGGCCCATAGATACCTCTTGACAATTGGAGTGACAAATCCTAATCTTGATCTATGACAACTTAACAAATACCATCTGAGACACCTGTAGAGCACCTTTATAATCACCCAGTTACGTTGTGACATTTGGTAGCACACAAAGTGTTCCTCCGGTATTTGGGAGTTGCATAATCTCATAGTCATAAGAACATGTATAAGTCATGAAGAAAGCAATAGTAGTAAACAAACGATCAAGTGCTAAGCTAACGGAATGGGTCAAGTCAATCACATCATTCTCCTAATGATGTGATCCCATTGATCAAATAACAACTCATGTCTATGGTTAGGAAACTTAACCATCTTTGATCAATGAGCTAGTCAAGTAGAGGCATACTAGTGACACTATGTTTGTCTATGTATTCACACATGTATTATGTTTCCGGTTAATACAATTCTAGCATGAATAATAAACATTTAAATAATAACTTTATTATTGCCTCTAGGGCATATTTCCTTCAGAAAGGGGGATACACAGCAAGCTCTGCTTACAAAATGCATTTCCAGGGCCGGCATACTTCAGAGTTTGATAGCATCATATGGAAAACTTGAGCTCCAGGGAAGATCAAGATGTTTTTTGGCTACTACTGCAAGACCGAGTCTGGTCCAACGACAGACTCCAACACCGGGGCTGGCCAAATGGCTATTTCTGCCAACTCTGCCACAGAAATCTTGAAACAAGCAAGCACATATTTTGGGAATGCCCCAAGGCATGGAGCGTGTGGCAACAGGTGGCATCATGGCGCGGCTGCTCCACCTTCACGCCGAAGGATGAGTGGCGCCAGAAGAAGCCACTGCTGATCATCAGAGAAATCATCAACAAGGCAGTGCCAAGGGAAAGAAAAGGAACAAAAACCATGCTGCTGGCAGCATGCGGGGAGATCTGGCAAGAACGGAATAAAAGCACTTTCCAAAACAAGACAGCCTCCACCTCTACATTGTGAGGGAATTAAGGAACTCATTGGAGTTATGGAGACTTGCTGGAGCGAACTGTATTGAGAGCCCCTTCGGGGAACCACCGTGAGATTTTTGGTTTCTAGATGCCTTTTTTATGTTCTCTTTTTTTCTTCCTTGGTCCCTGACCATCCGACATCTTTTTGTTATCACCATGTTCTCCCTGCTATGAATCAATGAAATAGCCAGCAATTGCTGGACATTTTTCAGAAGCTGTTTGTGGGTACGAAGCACCAAAGAACGAAAGGTAGTGTCATGCGAACGATCATGGAAGGCACGGTTAGTGTTTAAATCATCGCCAAATGTACAAACGAACAATATTACTAGTGCGCACAACTCAAAAGAAAATATTAATAGTTATTAGAAGTCAGAATAATTAGAATTTGAAAGGCATGGAGTTTTTGTTCCCGAGCTCAAATGCATCCTCATGAGCACTAAAATTGAAAAATAGTAAACAAATTAAAAAAATGATTTTTTGGCAACAAACATTGTTGAATGTTCTACATATGTGCAAATTAATGTGAAAAAAATAAATTCCTAATGTTCTCGGCTAACCCTTCAAAAAGACTATTTATGAAAGCATTTTGAAGTGCAGATTTCCTTTTTTTTCCAGACCTTCACGAATGTGATTTCATCACAAAAATTTACACGCATAAAGAAAACTAAGCAATCTTTGTTGTAAAAAAGTCATTTATTTATTTATTTATTCTTTTGATTTCACAGTTTACGGAGGGTCATTTGAGCTCGGGACTAGATGGGCACTTTCAGAATTTGCTTCCGCTCTGCAAAGATTCCAGGATCTTGCTACAGAGATCATGACCCGCAGCCTGAAAGACATGGCCACCGATAGTGGGACATCGAAGCAGAGATGAGTTCGGCGGATTGGGGCTGCTACGGGTGAGAGTTGTGATGCGTGGAGATGTTATGACCATCTCAGCTCACACTCTGTCCTCCCTTCTCCTTTTGTAAAGGACAAATTTCCCCTCCCTTTCAACTTTTCAAATCCACGGAAATTTCAGCCTATCAGTTTTCGAATAGAGGTAGAGAAATAATATTCTTTGTTTACTATTCCCTCCGTCCCATAATGTAAAACATTTTTTGACATTGCACTAGCGTCAAAAACCGTCTTACATTATGGGACGGAGGGAGTACTATCTCCGTAACTAGATATAATACGTTTTTGTAGTTCAAATTAGTACATTAGCGCGCAGGCATGGAAGTTATGGCGGATGGTTGGATAATTTTTGGATCAAAAAATGACAGAGAGGAATGTAAGCAATTCACCACACAAAAACAGGAATAGAAGAGAAGATTTCCAGATTGCCACTCCATTTGTAGTAGATCACAGGATAAAAACTACAGCTGCCCCAGCAACTAAGGCCCTGCTTGCATCCTCGTTTTCCTTCCACTTACACCCGTAAAAATTGCAGATATCCGTCCATCGTTTTGCTTTACAGCCTGAAATAACTCTTGGCCGGTAAATTACACCCGGAAATTTAATACACACGTATTAAATTACATCCATACCAAGTGCGGCCTAATAAACAGGAAATAATACTACATTAGTTGCAATCGCTGGAGTGAACCTCTCATCATTTTTCTATTTCTGTGAACATCAAAATGCGAGCTGGATACGAATATAGAGGGTATGCTGGTGAATCTCGAAGCCAGGTTCTTTCTTTCAGCTGGCGAGTGGGTGACTCTGGACACAGTGTCAGCAAAATAAGGAAAGACTATCTGCTAAGCAGCACAGTGACGAAGACTGAAGAGCAATGAACTTCACATGAAAACACTACACATTTATGCACATCAAAATGGTTTTGTTTAATGGGGAGCAAAACATCCAGGGCTAGCTTTCCCTTAAAACAGCCAAGATGAGAAGCGACTCCAAGGTACATGTCCATTTTGCTGAAAATACTGACACTGCATTTTTTTAACGGAGGCAAAAGATTTGCCTCATCGATTAAATTAGAGGAGAATAGATTTACAGAGTGTTACAAAAGTCCGAGAAAACGGCATGACAATTACTCGCGTAATACAATTGTCCCTAATTTCTTGGGCCCCGCTGTAACTCAAAGGTTGGCCTCGTCAAGAATAAGCTTTAGGAGGATTGGCGGTGGCGCGCTCTTGTGGCGGAACACTCTAGAATTCCTTTCATTCCATAATGTCCAGGACACTAACATGGTAAGAGAGGCCATGGCACCTTGATGAGGGTTGCTGGAGTTGGTTCGTCTATCCCACCACTCTAAAAAGGGTCTCGCAAGGTGCCAGCTATTAGTGTCCAAGCTCTTGCTCCTGCATGCAAAGGGGGCAGAGGCCGCAATTGGCCCAACCACGTCGCTCTAGCCGGTCCGTGGTCCAAATCCTATCTTACAACGCTAGCCAAGTGAAAATTTTGACTTTTGGTGGCGTCCACACCTTCCAGACCATGAAGTCCATTGCGGAGAGCGTCAAACCAAGGAACTGCGCCTTGTACGCGGTCGACGCCGAGTAAAGACCATCCGTAGAGTGTTTCCATATGATGTCATCTTCGGCGTGCTCATGAAACTGGAAGTCATGAATGAGCATCCAAAGAGTAAAAAATTCACGGACGTGGTGGCCAGTGATGACGGTGTCTCGACTGATCTTCAGCATCCAAGCATTCTGACACTGCATATCTTGCTGCTAAAAAGAGTTGAACATCTTCCAATTCTTGAGCGACATGTTCCCAGCTGCTACTTCCTGCTTCAGGAACATGTGACGGTTCTTCGCTATAGTGCTAGACCAGCTTCAATCACAACTACTGTAACGCCCCGAGACTGTTGCACCAGGTGTCTTCTAGTTATTCGCGTTGTTTCCTTGTCATTTGCTTGTGTGTCATGCTTTTCATATCATGTCATCATGTGCATCGCATTTGCATACATGTTCGTCTCATGCATCCGAACATTTTCCCCGTTGTCCGTTTTGCATTCCGGCGCTCCTTTGTCCTCCGGCGTCCTCCTTTTGCCTTTTTCGTGTGCGGGTGTTAAACGTTCTCGGATTGGACCGAGACTTGCCAAGCAGCCTTGTTTCACTACCGGTAGACCGCCTGTCAAGCTTCGTGCCATTTGGACTTCGTTTGATACTCCAACGATTAACCGAAGAACCGTAAAGGCCTCGTGTGTGTTGCAGCCCAACACCCTTTCAATGTGGCCCAAAACCCACCTAAACCCCCTCCATCCTCTCGGTCGTTAGATCACGATCGCGTGGCCGAAAACCGCACCTCATTTGGACTCTCCTAGCTCCCTCTACCTATAAATATATGATCCCTCCAAAAATTCGCGGATGAAACCCTAGCCCCGCTCCTCCGCGCCGCCGGACATGTCCTTCCTGCGCCGGACACGTCTAGCCGCCACCTCACTCCGTCCAATCAGGAGATGCCACGTCAGCCCCGTCGCCGCTCTCCTCCAACCCGCGGCCGCCACCTGTCCGCGCCGCCTCCCACCACCGCGCCGGCCACCCGGGACCCAGATCCAGCCCGCCCCGAGGCCGAACCGGGCCGCACCGGGCCCTCTCTCCGCCATCGCCGCACGAGCGCCGCTGCTCGCCCGCGCCACCTCGAGCCTTCCCGCCGGAGCTCTCCCGCCGGCGACCCCGCGCCGCGCCACCGGCGACCTCCACCACGCCGCCCCGCTCGCCCCCGGTCGCCGCCACCGCGCACCATTGCCGCGCCGCCGCGCCCTGCCACCTCAGCGCTCCGCTCCGCCGCCCATCGCCATCGCCGGCGAACTCCCACGCCGCCTTCTCCATCGTCGGTCGCCGCCCCGTCGCCGGATTCGGCCGGTTGGACGAGATCAACCGGTCCGACGAACCAAACGAGCCTCCGCGTCCTGGATCTCGTCGTCCCGCACCGCTCCATCCCGTTAACTTCTCGGAGGGGTATAATTTTGACTAAGTCCCCAGATCTGCTACATTTTCAAACATACTTCATCATGCCATAACTTTGCACCCGTGGCTTCGTTTTGGGCGTGTAGCATATCAGATTGTTCGTCTCGATGTGTGCTTCATTTCATTCCATTGCACCATGTTCATTTGAGCTCATTTCGATGCCCTAAATGTTGTTGCAAGAGTGCTATGTAATGTTAGTTTTAGATTCTTATGAGAATTTGGACATTTGTCATTTTTGCCATGATTAGTGTGTGCCTCCTATGAACTTGAGCCCTACATGTGTCTCGAAGTATGCCATGCCATCTTTACAGGGGTGTATGCCATGTATTTTTGTGATCTTTGTGGTGACTAGCACAAGCATGCAAAGTAGCTCTCGTATGTCGTCAAGAACGGCGTTCCCAAGGCTGGAGAAGGTGTCACTGCTGCTGACGTCAAGAAGTTCGTTCAACTGGACTCTACTTCCAAGAATATCATTTGTGGTCATCTGACCAAAGGACAGTATGGCCGCGTGAGTGCTTTGGAAACATCTAAGCTAGTCTGGGACTGGCTCTCCAAGGTCAACGAAGGCGTCTCAACCCAGAGAGATCAGAGAATCAATGTCCTTCGCAACCTCTTCAACCGCTTCAAGAGAAATGACAATGAGAATGTCCAGCGCACATTTGATCGACTCACTGACATCACGAATGAGCTTCAAGCCCTCGGCGCTACTGAGATCACCAAGCATGAAGTCGTCAAGACACTCCTGAGATCACTTGACAGTTCGTTTGACACCCTAGCCCTGATG
This sequence comes from Triticum urartu, assembly GCF_003073215.2. NCBI lineage: Eukaryota > Viridiplantae > Streptophyta > Magnoliopsida > Poales > Poaceae > Triticum > Triticum urartu. The sequence goes on along the minus strand of NC_053027.1, from coordinate 326,513,792 downwards.
ATTCAAGAACGTCCTAATTTCAGGACACTTGATCCGTCTGACATACTTGAGAGGCTCAACACACATGAGTTTCAGCTTTCTGCGAAAAGAGATATCTACGGTCCCAACTATGGGCGAACTCGAGCCTTGAAGGCAAAAGCTGTCTCCACATCTGAAGAAGAATCCGACAGCAGTACTGATGATCCTGAAGACATTGGAAAGGAGCTTGCTATGCTTGTGAAGAAGTTCCAAAAATTCACCAAGAAGAAAGGCTTCAGAAAGTCTTCACGATCAAGCTCAAGGAATGATGAAGCTTCTGCTTATGATACAAGAAAAGATCATGCCACAAGTGCAAGAAACCTGGCCACTACATCTCTGAGTGTCCGCAGTGGGACAATGAGAACAAGAAGAAGAAGAAGAGCAAGGAGTATGACTCTGACGACAAGAAGAAGAAGAAATACTCAAAGTCTTCTTCCAAGTCTTCATCACACAAGAAGAGCTCATCTGGCAAGGCCCGTGCGTTTGTTGGCAAGGAAATGGATTCAGAGGACAAGTCTGCTTCTGAGGAGGCGGAGGTGGAGTCTGAGGAGGAGTCCGATTCTAGTGTTGCGAGTCTGGCTACAGCATACGTTGCCAAGTCCATCTTCAACACTGAAGACAACGACTTCATCACCGACACCGATGCAAATGACAAGGACTACTCCGCTCCTACCTACTGCTTCATGGCACGTGGTGCCAAGGTAAACACACGCACTACTCACTATCAAACATCTAGTGAAGATGACTCTGATTGTGATTCCAAACCCAGCTACAAAACACTTGCTAAAATTGCAACTGAACAACAGAAAGCTATGGAACATATTCAAAAACTGTTAGACAAAAGCGATGATCTGCTAGACGCTGAAATGACTCGATCTCAGTCCTTAATTGAAGACATAAAAATCTTCATGTTAAGCATGAGGAACTTGAAAGTTGTCATGAAACGCTCTCAACAACTCATGAAAGGCTTTCCTATGATTATCTTCAAAGGAAGCAAGATCTTGAGAAATTGAGAGCGGCTCATGAAGATCTTCAAAAGGAAAACGAGTCACTTCACGCCAAACAAATCAGTTCCGCTCAGGAAGGATTTGAACCACCATGTCTTAAATGCATTGAGCGTGATAATGCTACTTCTGTTGCTGAATGTTCTACTGCTGCTACTGTTGCAATATCTTCAACTGTTGATGTGGGAACTAACCCCTCTGCTGAGGATACCATGTCAGTTATTGCTGATGAGAATGCTAGGTTGAAGACACTGCTTGAAACAGGGATGTACAAAGTCTCAAAGGGCATCAGACACTATGTGATGTCCTCAAAAGGCAGATCCTGAACCGAAACCCTAGGAAAGAGGGTGTTGGGTTCGAAAGGAAAATGAATCCTGATGGCTCTTACTGGAAACCTGAGCAGTACCCCAAAACCACATGGGTTGCTGCAAAGGAACCTTCAGCGGATCCATCCACCCTATCTGGCTTCACTTGTGCTAATCCCATCATTATTGATGAATCCTTTGATGCAAACTATAAACTGTTTAAGAATCAGAATGGTGAAGTGTTTGCCAGGTATATTGGTACTAACTGCAGGAATGGACCGCCTATGAAGAAGATCTGGGTGCCGAAAAGGTGTTTGGAGAATCTTCCTGTGAATGTCATCATGACACCGCAGGTGAAGAAGACAAACCCCAGACCACAGGCTTCATACGGTCCAAAGGATTCATACAGACAGAGGATTCACCTGAGTCACACTAACGCAAATGTTTTGCAGGGAAGCCATACTCAGGCCTATGAATATGAGCACGGTTCATCAAACCGCCATGTTCATAAGACCAAGAACTATTCTGCTTATTCTTATGAGTACTATTGTCCTCCTGCAAGACTTTTTGCTAGGGCTCCAAAGCCAAAGTTCTCAGATGCTGCACTTAGACTTATTGCTTCTAAGCCACCCTTGAAGATGTGGGTGGTTAAGAAAGCTTAACTCTCTTTTGCAGGGAAGGGTCTCCAGCAGAAAAACAAAATCGTCTGACGCTATTGCTAGGGACCTTAAAAATCTTGTAGGGCGCAAGATCAAATGCCCGAATGGTCTTATTATGTACTTTATTCCTGAATTGCTTGCTACTCGCCCTATCAGTCCAAATCTCGATCTAAGCTTTCATAACCCACTGGTTCGTCAAATGTTTTTGCTTCATAATTCTCTTCGTGAAGCCTATCCCCCTAACTGCATTGTAGGGTACGACACCAGTAGCTTCAGAATGGATTATTGATAGTGGGTGTACCAATCACATGACTGGCAAGCGAAGCCTTCTCATGGACTCAACTTTACGACCATCTGACAAAAGTCACATCACATTTGCTGACACTGGTAAAAGCAAGGTATTGGGTCTAGGTAGAGTTGCAATCTCAAAGGATCAACACATGGATAAAGTCATGCTTGTTGAATCCCTTGGCTTCAACTTAATGTCTGTCTCAATGCTTTGCGATTTAAACATGATTGTGATGTTTGGAAAATATCGTTGTCTTGTTCTAATGGAATCTGACAAGTCTCTAGTGTTTGAAGGGTATAGGAAGATGATTTGTACGTGGTAGATTTCTCAGTAGGACCACAGCTTGCCGTATGTCTTCTGGAAAAAGCTTCAGAATGCTAGCTCTGGCATCGAAGACTAGGGCATGCTGGCATGAGGAACCTGCACACCCTTGCAAAGAAGAAGCATGTCATAGGCATCGAAGGCGTCAAGTTCAAGAAAGATCACTTATGTGGTGCCTGTGAAGCAGGAAAGATGACGAGGGCCAAGCATCCCTCGAAGACAATCATGACAACAACTCGACCCTTCGAACTGCTCCACATGGATCTTTTCGGTCCCACTCATTACTCAACTCTTACTACTACTGCTTGTCTCTATGTCTTTGTCATTGTTGATGATTATTCTAGATATACTTGGGTGCATATAATCCTCTACAAGACCGAAGTGCGGGATGTCTTCAGACGCTTCGCCAATCGAGCAATGAACAACTATGGCGCCAAGATAAAGCACATCATAAGTGACAATGGCACTGAATTCAAGAACACTGGCCTTGATACATATCTTGATACTTTGGGAATCACACATGAATTCTCAGCTCCGTACACGCCACAGCAGAATGGCATTGTCGAACGCAAGAACAGAACACTGATTGAGATGGCCCGAACGATGCTTGATGAATACAAGACTCCAAGAAAATTCTGGCCTGAAGCCATTGATACCACATGCCATACAATCAATCGTGTTTATCTTCACAAACTTCTGAACAAGACATCTTATGAGCTCCTTACTGGCAAGAAGCCAAATGTCAGTTACTTCAGAGTATTTGGCGCCAGGTGCTGGATCAAGGATCCACATCACACTTCAAAATTTGCACCAAAAGCACATGAGGGTTTTATGCTTGGATATGGAAAGGATTCGCACTCCTACATAGTCTTCAATCTCTTTCATTATAAAGTGGTTGAAACAGTGGATGTGCGGTTCGATGAGACTAACGGCTCACAAAGAGAGCACCTGCCAAATGTGCTAGATGAAGTTCCATCGAGTGAATCAATCAAACTTATGGGAACTGGAGAAAATATACCCTCTGAAGCTCAACCTGAAGAGGAACTTATCATCTCCGCACCTGATCAACCTGAAGACAATGCTCAGCCTGAAGACAATCCCTCTAACAATGACAATGATCAGCAAGAGCAAAATCTTCGCCCTGTACATCCTCGTGTTGCCAATGAAGTGCAGATTGAGAGAATAATTGATAGCATAAATGCACCCGGTCCGCTCACTCGTTCAAGGGCAACACAGCTAGCAAATTTCTGTGGGCACTTCACATTCGTCTCAATAACAGAACCCAAGAAAGTTGAAGAAGCCTTCATGGAACCTGAATGGATTCAAGCTATGCAAGAAGAGCTTCAACAGTTTGAGCTGAATAATGTATGGGAACTGGTTAAGCGTCCTGATTCTCGGAAGCACAATATAATAGGCACCAAATGGATATATCGCAACAAGCAAGATGAGCATGGTCAAGTTGTCAGAAACAAAGCTCGCCTCGTTGCTCAAGGATATACTCAATTTGAAGGGATTGACTTCGATGAAACATTTGCTCCTGTGGCTCGACTTGAAGCCATACGCATACTGCTGGCCTATGCAAATCATCATAACATACTTCTATATCAAATGGATGTGAAGAGCGCTTTTCTCAATGGCAAGATTGAAGAAGAAGTGTATGTTGCACAACCGCCTGGCTTTGAAGATCCAAAACATCCTGACATGGTATACAAGCTCAACAAGGCACTATATGGCCTCAAACAGGCCCCTCGGGCTTGGTATGACACACTCAAATACTTCTTGAAGAGCAAAGGCTTCACACCTGGTTCCCTCGACCCCACGCTCTTCACGAAGACATATGATGGTGAACTGTTTGTGTGCCAAATATATGTGGATGACATTATCTTCGGCTGCACCAATCAGAAATATAGTGAAGAATTTGGATATATGATGCAAGAGCAATACCAGATGTCCATGATGGGAGAGCTGAAGTTCTTCCTTGGTCTTCAAATACGACAGCAATGCAATGGCATCTTTATATCTCAAGAGAAGTATCTCAAAGATTGCCTGAAGAAGTTCGGTATGCAAGACTGCAAAGGCTTCACGACGCCAATGCTAGCCAAACATCATCTGGGTCCCGACGACAATGGTAAAGAGTTTGATCAAAAGGTATACAGCTCCATGATTGGTTCTTTACTTTATCTATGTGCATCTAGGCGAGATATTATGCTTAGTGTTTGCATGTGTGCTCGGTTCCAAGCGACACCAAAGGAATCGCATCACTTAGCTATGAAGCGAATTCTTCGATATTTGGCTTACACCCCAACTCTAGGATTATGGTATCCAAAGGGCTCAGAGTTTGATCTGGTTGGATTCTCGGATGCTTATTATGCTGGTGACAAGGTGGACCACAAGTCTACATCAGGCACATGTCATTTTCTGGGACGATCACTTGTATGTTGGTCTTCAAAGAAGCAGAACTGTGTATCTCTCTCCACTGCTGAATCTGAATACATTGCTGCTGGATCTTGCTGGGCTCAGCTTCTGTGGATGAAGCAAACACTCGAAGACTATGGCATTCATCTGACGCAAGTGCCACTCTACTGCGACAACGAAAGCGCCATCAAGATTGCCAACAACCCAGTTCAGCACTCGAAGACAAAGCACATTGAGATTCGTCATCACTTTCTCAGAGATCATGTTGTGAAGGAAGATATTGATATCATACACGTCAACACTGAAGAGCAATTGGCAGATATCTTCACCAAGCCCTTGGATGAGAAAAGATTTTGCAAGTTACGGTGTGAGCTAAATATCTTGGAATCCTCAAATGTCCTGTGATCAGGCACACATCCTAACACTTATGCATATTGATGACTTAGATGTGCAACACACGAAGTAAAGTATATCTTCAATCAATGAAGACATGCATTCTAAGTGTGAATACATTAATGAGGAATTTGACTTCGGAGCGCCACGATAATTGTGCGCCGTGTCTGGGTCTAATACTTCCTATACGGTGGGTCACGCCACCACCAAAATGTTCTGTTTGAAGTGTTTCACTCATGGCGTTACATTTGCTATGTCTTCACATTTGGTTTGGCTTCAATCTCAACATTCATGATTATCTTCACTACGATGATTATATATGTATACTAGTGTTCTGTCCTCTACAGCATTCACTTATAGCTATGTCTTCTTGTTGAATCTTTTGAACTAAGTGAATGTGATCGGACCCTAACCTCTCTATGCTTTCTATCTCAAACTCTATCTCTCCAAATCATATGCATTCTTTTGAAACTGTCAAATGTCTTCTCTGCGTCCTTGTCAGCAGAAGATACAGAGACAAACATTAAGTCCGCTTTCAATGCTAATTCCTTCACCTGAAACCCGGAGAAGTGGGAACGACCACCCGACAATCCAGGCGTGCGTGGAACGTGGAATAACCTCCGATATGCTGCATGATGGCCACGTGTTCCACAGATGTGAATCGCCAGGGGCACCTGTGTAATAACACTGAGCCGCCCCTGTCCCTATAAATACACGCCACACCATAGTCATTATCTCTTCTTCCACTCTCGCACGAACCCTAGCGCCACCGCTAGCCCTCGACGACGCTGGCGACGAAGCGCTTAGCTGCCGCAACCTCTCCGGCGCCGTTTTCACGCCGACCGCGGACATCATCTTCTCCGCCATCGCCGTAGGTGTCCTCCGTCACCAAGTTAGAGCACGGACGATCGGACTGCTCGGCCTCCTCTTCCACTCCGTCTAGCAGTTCTACGTGTGGTAAATAAAACTTCCTTTTTACGGCCCCTTTGATCCTATAGATTCGTCACTTTCTACCACAAGTGGTTTTTGTTCACACATGTTGGATCCACTTCATACTGCATCTCATAATATGCCTAGTATATTCACTTATGCTTCACAAAGTAGTTAGATTCCTCACTTGTACAGATCCATGGATTCGTACAAATCTGAAACCAACTCCTTATCTATGAGTGAATGTCTTCGCACGATGAGGTCAATGTTTTCTAAACTGATTTATCTTCAAAATCTTCTGAGAATGCATATGACCTCTTCCCCTTCCCTCGCACCTTAATACTGTCACAGGTACATGTCCGTGGGAGAATCCCTTGGTTATAGTCTGCATTCATTTGCAGAATTCTTACAGTATCACATAAATTCTCCCGAATCCAGTTCCTGTTTGTCCAGCAAGCGAAAGCCTTTGAACGTATTGAAGCCATTCAGTTTAAAGTTCATGGCTGCAGAGAAATCAGCAAGGAAGGGTGGCAGAAAGTGTCGAGGAGAAACATCAAGAGATCTGCCCGAAGACCTCTCAGAGCTGTACAAGACAGATCTTGAAGAGGATTACAATCAGCGCAAGACACGAATCCAATGAATTCGACGATATTGGGCAGAACAGTGGTTCAAGTACAGGTTTGTGACAAAGGAATATGCTGAGAAGAATGCCATCAAGCGACCATGGGGAGACATCCTCTACAAAAATCTTCAACCCAGGTCCAGAGATGAAGCCATTGAACAAGGCTTCTATCCCTGCATGGTCCGTGGACCACAGCCTGCGGATGCTGACCCATCGTCACTGCTATGGTGTCGTGACGACAATCTGTTCAAGCGCAACTTCCAGTTTGCTCAGAATTCGGCGAAGCAGAACAAGAAGTCTTTGGGATTAGACTTCAACCCTGGTACCTCTGCTCCCCGTGCCGATGGGATCCGCGAAGCTGAACCCAATCTTGTTGGGCCCTTCTACAACCTGGAAGGTCTCATCACTCATATCGTGGTTCAAGGGACAGCCGTGGATGAGCCTGCAGATGATGCTGAATCAGATGAAGCGCCTGCAGCGCTGAAGCCAAAGAAGCAGCCTAAAGCTTCAAAGCCTGCCTCTGCACCAAAAATCTCACGGGCGAAGCCACTGGCTACTGCACCTCCTGAAGACAGTGCGCAGTCTGAAGATTTGTCACGCATCTCCAAGCCCCAAAAAGTCAAGATGCCTCTGCCACACACCGGCCAAGAACTGACAGCTGCTGCTATTCTGCGCAACGATGCCATCGATCTGTCCAGTGATGAAGATCTTGCAGATGACGCTCTTGAGCAACTGATCAAGAGTAAGGAAGAAGCAGAAATCTTCAATGATCTGCCTCTCTTTGACGTGGCAATCATACACAACTTCATTGATGAGTGGTTTGACACGCCCAACCTCAGCTTCGAAGATCTGCAACTCCCAATTGGCCTCAGTGTCGCCTTCCATGGCGCCATTGCTTTAGAGCTAGCTCTAGCTCAGCGCATCGTCGAACTGAAGCAAAAGATTGACTTTGAGAAAGCCCAGTTCAAGAAGCACATGGCCAAGCTCAGCGTGCAAGAGGTGAAAAACTTTAAGATTATGTTGCACGAGCTCAAAGAAGCATTTCTCAAGAAACGTGCAGAAGCTCAAGGTTCTCGTGAGCGCATGAAGGTCCTGGCTGACAAGAGTGTGCAAGCCTACAATTAGGCTGAGAAGCGCAAGGCCCTTGGTTGTCCTGGCATCGACCCCAGGATGGCTGCAAAGCAAAAGAAGAAGAAGAAGAAGAAGAAGAAGAAGCCTGGCTGAACCCGACGCACCAAGGTAGGAAGCAGATCCCATTGTCCTCCCAACTAGCATGACTGGCTCGATGTCAAAAGCCAGGTCTACCGCTTCAGAACTGAAGAAGACAAGGACTGCTGAGGCTGAAGTCCGAAAGAGGAAACATTCTGAAGCCTCTGATGCTGCTCCCTCCAAGAAGAAGAGGAAGACCAAAAAGGAATGGGCTGCTCCCATAGAGCCCTTAATTGTTGAACCCGTCTCCATGGTTCGCCCTACCGCTGAACATCAAGAGCGCCAACTGACTGTCCATGAGCCTGCTTCCACAGAGGCTCATGAAGCTGAAGACTTTCCAGCAGCTGATCCCACCACTGCTAAAGACATTGGTCACCATAACCATGTTGAAGATGATGCAGTTCTTCCTCAGATCGAGCACCAACAGGTATCATCGCCTGTGCTTACGCACAGCGAACTCATCAGCATTGGTCGTCCTCTGACGCCAATTGCTCAGGATGCATCATGGGCTGATCACCCACAAGCGCAAGAGGAAGATGAATTTGAGGCCCAGCCAACTCCAACTCCACAGGCGTCGCCAGCGTTACGCAGGCTTCGCAAAGGACCAAGGCCTCCAGTCTTCGAGTCTGAAGCTAAAGCTACTGAAGACATTCCGGCTGCATCAGCCGATGAAAAAGAAACCCCAAGAGTTGCTACACCCCCGTCTCACCAAGAAGCTATTCTCGAGGAGAACGTGTCTGTGCCCGACCCTCCAGCTCATCAAGTGGAGGTAGAAAATCTTGAGGCTGCCACCACCAACACCAATGAAGCCACTGACACTGTCATGGCTGAAGCAAATGTGGAGCCTCCATCAACCCAAGAACCAGAAGTCAGTGAAGCAAATGCTACTGCTCCTGTTCCTGCGCCTGCTGCTGGTCCTCAGTTTGACTATCATGTTGAGCATAGGCCTCAGGTACAGAAGCCAATTCCAAGGTTGCCCAGGTTTCCAGGTCCTGCATCAGCACCTGGATCCTTCAATGTCAACGGCTTCAAAGCAGACAATACTTTCTTCAATAGCTCCAAGAACCCCTACTCAAGGGAAAGAATATCTTCTGATCGGTTCTGGAGCTATCCGCAGCGAAGCTATTACTCCTGCATTTTGTACAATCAAGGTCACATCTTCCCGCATAAGCGCCTTGACACCGAAGCAATAGCTGGTATGCCCTGTCTGGAAGAAGCTCTGGATTACTTCAAAGAGGTTGGATTGTTGCCGTTTTTCACCGACCAAGAGCACTGGAATGAAGAGTTGCTGCTCCAATTCTATGCCACACTTCACATCCGTGGGTACAACAGAGATCCGAAGACTTGGGTCCTGGAGTGGATGACAGGAAATGTTCATCATGAAGCCAAAGCCTTTGATATCATTGAGCTCACTGGTCTGCCCACTCCTGGCGATCTCTACGAACCTGGCTGTCAGCTTCACAGTGAAGCTATGGAGAGCATCTTTCAGAAGTCTGAACCAAACATGAGTCAGATGCTCAGTATGATGAAGCCCTTGCCACAAGATGCTGCATATCCTAAGGAGTTCTTTGTTGAAGACCTGGAGTATCTGCCAAGGACTATCTATCACATCATAAGGCGAACTCTCTGGCCCATCAAAGGACATTCTCCACATGACAAGCTGGAAGGTGCAATGAAGACTTTGGTCTTCTATATTCTTCATGGCAAATGCTTCAATGCACAAGACTTCTTCATCCGCCAACTTGCTGCATCAGGCTTCTATCTTTTTGGCTTGAAGTTCTACGCTCCATGGATAATGCGGCTGATTAAACTCCACTCCGCTATCTCATATCAGCCATCTGCTCGCAATCATCGGATCTTTCTGCCTGATGTGGATATGTCCGTTGAAGCTATTTATCCTGAGCCTGCCAAGGAGCCTCTTAGTCTTCAAAATGCGGAGCATCAAAGTTTCTCTCAGCACATTGAAGGAGTTGAAGCAGTCACTCGTGTTTATCCTTTGGCTGGAACTACACGTGCACCACATCCTGCCCTTACTGAAGCCACCGAAAGCACAATTGCCCAACAACCTAAGAAGCGCACTCTTGTTCTCAATGACCGAGAGCTTCTGATGGCTCTTCATCAGAAACAGGATAGGCATCATGACTAGCTGAAGCGTCAAATGCAAAGCCTCTTGGTGGATGTCAACAGCATTCGCAATCTTGCCACCAAGAATGCCTTTGTTGCACATGAAACCTCTCGACGCACATGGAAGGGGCTGACGCTTATGTGCTCTAAAGATGATCTTCAAGAGGATGGCTTCTCTGAACGCTTGAAGTTTGACTCCACACCTCCTCGAAGGGCAGTGCTGCGACGAACTCCATCTCTTGAAGACTCTGAGTTCTCTTCCTCTGCGGCAACTGTGAATGCCAGCGTGATCAAGAACGAAGACGATGCTACTTCACCGCCCCCTCCTTCAGCACGCTTTGACACTGCTCCAAGTTCTTCTGCACCGCCGAACACCACCGACGACCCTGCTGCTTCACCTACTCTTCATGGGAACGAGTAGATGCTCTATGACTTCAAACCTTTTTGGTCCTTACTGACAAAAGGGGGAGAAGCATATGAGTTTAATACTCTTCAAGCGGGTCCCTATGGGCGGTTGCTTTATATTTTGCCTAGTGGTTACAACTCTCGTTTTGATACGTTTGATTCTTTGAGTCGTAACACTTAAACTCGATGGTCGTCTGCTACTTATTTGCTACTTTGTGATGCAATGATAAATTCCACATGTGCGAACCGCACTTAGATCATTTTGCAGACGTCCATTTTCCATTATGCATGTCATTATCTTCACATACCTTCACATGCATAATGAATTCTCATCATAAGTTGAAGAGGATCTCCACGAGTACAGCCTGCCATGTGCATTTGCATTCCAAAAGCAAATTACTTATATGCACATCTTCAGGGGGAGCCCTTGCAACTTATGAAGACAATTCCTTATCCTTTACAATTTCACATATTATATTCCCCGTTGAAAACTTCAACTAGTTTGTCATCAATCACCAAAAAGGGGGAGATTGTAAGTGCATCTAGTGCCACCCCTAGTTGGTTTTAGAGTATTGACGACAAACCTAGTTGAGGGACTAATGTGTTTGTGAGAATTGCAGGATAACACAGGTAGAAGTCCCTCATTGATTCGGTTTTCCTAACAAAGATGACCCCTAAAAATGTATGAAGACATTGATGTCAAAGGTGGTATGTGAAGATATTCACATTGAAGACTATGACAAGAGAAGACATCGCATGAAGCCTATGAAGCTCGAAGACTCAGATCTTTTGTAGTTCTTTTTCTTCTTTATTGAGTCATAGGAACCACCGTACTGTTAAGTGGGGTCCAAGAGAACCGGTCAGAATGACTGAAGTGATGCTTAACCAAAACCTATGTCTTCGAGTGAAGACTATGAGAGCGAATCTTGTCTAGAGTCGGACAAGTCAGCTTTGCTTGTAGCCCAAGTAAAGTTGCCGTGTGTGTTTGAAATCTGACCGTTGGAACATGTGTCAGTTCCTTAGTGACCCAGGGTCATTTCGGACAAATCAGGTCGGGTTGCCTAGTGGCTATAAATAGCCCACCCCCTACAACCATAAACGGTTGGCTGCTCAGAGTTAGAGTACGGCTTTTGTCGTTTGAGAGCAACCCACCTCGAAGCCTTTGAGAGAGAATTCCTTGCGAGGATAAAGCCATAACCACCCAGAGCCAAAGAGTGTTAGGCATCACTTAAGTCTTCCTGTCTGTGTGATCTGAAGACTTATTACACTTGAGGATTGTGAATCCTCCAGCCGGTTAGGCGTCGCGTTCTGAGCATCCAAGAGCCATTGTGAATCGCCGGTGAACGAAGTCTGTGAAGGTTTGGGAGTCTACCTTGAAGACTTACCAGAGTGATTGGGCGAGGTCTGTGTGACCTTAGCACAAGGGGAATACGGTGAGGACTGGGTGTCCTGAGCTGCGTGTTCAGGACTGGGTGTCCGGGACTGTGTGTCCTCAGGTTTAAATACCTAGCCGCCCTAACCAGACGTACAGTTGT